>NC_082397.1:26296483-26596483 GCF_031168955.1 Gadus macrocephalus
AGACTTGGGAGGAGAACTGGGGACCTCTGTCGGAGACAATGTCAGTGGGGATGCCATGCAGACGGAAGACGTGTCTGACCAGGAGATCGGCGGTCTCCCTTGAAGATGGAAGCTTGGGGAGTGCGATGAAGTGCGCAGCCTTAGAGAAACGGTCGATCACGGTTAGGATGGTGGTGTTTCCTTCGGACGTGGGCAGGCCGGTGACGAAGTCCAGGGCGATGTGTGACCAGGGATGGCTAGGGATGGGTAGGGGCCGCAGAAGTCCAGAACGTGGACGGGTCGAGGTTTTATTCCGGGCGCAGACGTTACACGCCGAAATAAACGAACGAACGTCCGCGTCCATGGTTGGCCACCAGAACCGCCGACGGAGGAAGTCCAGGGTGCGGGTGATACCTGGGTGGCAGGTTAGACGGGAGGAATGCGCCCAGACCAATACCCTGGACCGAACCGAGTCAGGGACGAACAAGCGGTCAGGGGGACCGGTTAAGGGATCTGGCTGCTGTCCCTGCGCGAGGCGTACCGCGGAATAATAATAATAATAATAATAATAATGAATTTTATTTGTAATGCACTTTATATTGATCAAACAATCTCAAAGTGCTACATAAGAAAAAAAAGAAAAGTAAAAGTTAAAATTTAGAGATAGAACGTCTCTCCTAAGGAAACAACTAATGAAAGGCTTTTTTAAAAAGGTAGGTTTTTAGGCCTTTTTTAAAAGTGTCCAGGGTCAGTGGTGCTCTCAGGTGGTCAGGGAGAGCATTCCAAAGACAGGGAGCGGCGTGACAGAAAGCTCTGTCTCCCATGGTTCGGAGTTTGGTCCTAGGAATCTGCAGGAGGTTTGCCTGACCGGAGCGGAGGTGTCGTGAAGTGGGCTGAGGGGTGATTAGCTCCTTCAGGTAAATAGGAGCATTACCATGGAGGCACTGGTGGGTCAGTAGGGAAACCTTGTATTTAATCCTGAATGGGACAGGAAGCCAGTGGAGGGATTTGAGAATTGGTGTGATGTGGTCAAATTTTCGTGTCCTTGTAAGGATCCGGGCAGCACAGTTTTGAATGTATTGGAGTTTTTGGATGTTTTTGTTGGAGATCCCGGCAAGAAGAGCATTACAGTAGTCCAGCCTGGTGGAGACAAAGGCATGGACGAGTTTTTCTGCATCTGGGAGAGAGAGTGATGGACGGAGTTTTGCAATGTTTTTTAGGTGGTAAAAAGAGTTTTTGCAAAGCTGTTTGATGTGAAGTTCAAAGGTCAGGTGGGGGTCCATTATTACACCAAGGTTGGTGACTGATGGAGAAAGGTGGATGTCGTGGCCGGCGAAGGTGATACTGGTAATGGTGGATGACCGGGTCTGATGTGGGGTGCCAATGAGAATGGCTTCAGTTTTTGAACTGTTAAGCTGCAGAAAATTCTCCTTCATCCACGCCTTTGTCTCCCCCAGGCAGGTGGTGAGTGTGGAAGATGGCAGGGTGTCAGAGGATGCTGGGTTGATTTTGAAATAAAGTTGGGTGTCATCAGCATAGCAATGGAAAGATATTCCATGCCGGCTGATGACACGGCCAAGGGGAAGCATGTAGACAGTGAAAAGGGGGGGTCCGAGGACTGACCCTTGGGGGACACCACAGGAGACGGGGAGTGTGTCTGACTTGGCTTCTCCCAGGGAGACGTATTCAGTTCTGTTAGTGAGATAGGAGGTAAACCAGTTGAGAGTTGAGTCAGATAGTCCGATGGTGGAGTGTAGGCGATGGAGGAGAATGTGGTGGTCAACCGTATCAAAAGCTGCAGTGAGATCAAGGAGAATGAGCAGGGATGGTGAGCCAGCATCAGCTGACATCAGTAGGTCGTTAGTGACCCTGGCCAGAGCAGTTTCCGTGCTGTGGCCAGGGCGGAAACCAGACTGACATTTTTCAAACATGTTGTTTGTTTGAAGGTGGTCGTGAAGTTGGGCAGCAACTACCTTTTCCAGCACTTTTGAAAGGAACGGGAGATTTGAGATTGGTCTGTAGTTAGCAAGCACTTCCGGGTCAAGGCTGGGTTTTTTAAGGAGTGGCTTAATGACTGCAGTTTTCAGGACAGATGGGATGTGGCCAGTCTGGAGGGAGCAGTTTATGATTTTAGTAATCATGGGACTTATGGCAGAGGTGTGTGTTTTTATCAAAGCTGAAGGGAATGGGTCGAGGGCACAGGTAGAGGGTTTCATCTTCCTCATGATTTCCTCAGCCTCACGCTGTGTGATGTCCTGGAAGCAGCAGAGAGGTTGGGTCGTCCCAGGCTGAGGGCTGACAGTTGGGATTGTGGGGGCAGAGGGGGTGGAGAGGATAGCACGGATGTTATCTACCTTTGCCCTGAAGAAAGAGATGAAGTTGTTGCACTGCTCCTGTGTGGTGTCTAGTTTCAGGGGGATTTGAGGTTTGAGAAGGTTATTGACAGTGGAAAAAAGTCTTTTGGAGTTTCCAGAGCTATTGTTGATGAGATTGGAGAAGAAGCGAGACGTGTATCACTAAGGGATTTTGAGTAGGCCTTCTGATGTTCCCGATAGGCTGCTTTGTGCACTGTGAGACCTGAAACCTTGAAACGCCGTTCGAGGACACGTCCTGCTCTCTTCATTTCCCGCAGCTGGCTGGTATACCAGGGGGCTGAATGGGTGAAGGTAACTGTTCTGGTTTTGACAGGGGCATGGAGATCCAGGAGACTGCTGAGTGATGCGTTATAGAAATTCACAAAGTCAGTGGCTGTTTGAAAATTAACAGAAGAAAGATGCTGTAGGTCAGAAGTTAGGGAGTTCGGGTTGATATTTTTTAAATTCCTGAAGCTGATCTGACGTTTGGGTTTGTCAAGGGGGAACAGGATTGGAAGCTCCATTGAAATGGCCTTGTGATCAGACACGCCCAGGTCGAACACCAAAAGGTTGCTGATGAGAGTGGAGTTTGTGATGACTAGGTCAAGAGTGTGCCCCCTGGTGTGTGTTGGGGCAACAACATGTTGTGTCAGGTTGAGGCAGTCAAGGAGATGCAGAAACTCAGAAGCAGGGTGGCAGGAGGGAGTGTCAACATGAATGTTGAAGTCACCAAGTATTATAATATTAGCTGAGGTTGTGCAGAGTGTGGTGAGGAAAGCTGAGTTAGGTTTGGGGGGCCTATAGACCAAGAGTATTGTAAATGAGCAAGGGGGTTTGCATTTAAATGCAAGGCATTCAAATGAAGCGTATGCAGGCAGGGGCAGGGGAGACAAATCTAAATTGCTTCGGTATACCACAGCTAAGCCACCACCACGGCCAGTGCAGCGGGCTTTTTCCAGGTAACTATAGCCAGGAGGACAAGCTTCATTCAAGGCAGAATAGACCTCAGGTTGTTGCCATGTCTCTGTGAGGCACATGAAGTCAATCTGTTTGTCAGCAATGTGGTCCTGAATGAAGGAGGATTTATTGTTCAGAGATTGTGTGTTAAAAAGTTCAAATTTGACTTTTGTTGAGGTGGTGTGACGCTGAAGAGGGCGGAGTATACTGGAATCAGCTCCCCGTTTATTGTCCTGCTTGGTGTGTGACCGTCTCGCGGTGTTTCCTGCGAGACTACGGCACGGACTACAGCCCGAGGCGGCAGCGCTCTGATGACGTGTCAGATGTGCGACAGACGTCCAGATGGAAGGAATGTAACGATCATGCCGCCGGTGGTAAACAAACTTTTTCCGACAGCTTCTGTGGATATAGCGGGGCCGACTCAGGAGTCCGAGTTCCTTGATGGCGAGGGGGATTCCATATCCAGGGGAGATTGTGGATTTGATTCGGAGGAGTTGGGCGGCGGAATAAGTGAGTGTCATGCTGTCCAAGGGAAGATGTTGTGTAGCCTCACTAGCCGCTAGCCACAGCAACGCCAGCACCGCCCACCTGCCTGCTAGTGTCGCTTTGCTGGGGGTCTTGGACCGGGGTCTTGGACCGGGGTCCCAGAGATGGAGAGCAGACGTGCAGAGGGGAGCAGTCCCGAGGATCAGCTCGCCGCGGACGCCGGGAAGAGGCTATCCGCCGGGGATGGTGCGATGTTCCCGGGCGCGGAACTCCCCCAGGGCGAGGACGGCAGCTCCAGGTAGCCGGTAGCAGGCAGGTACACCATCGGTAGGCAGTGGATGGTCAAACGATGAGATCCAGAGATCCGAAAAAGTTGGAATCCCAAGGTACCGCAATTAAAACATTCAAAAACACAAGGTAGATAGGATACAATCACAGAGTTTAAGTCACAGAAGGAGAAGCGGCGAACAGACAAACGCCAGCGTCCTCTCCGATCCGTCCTCAGTCCACCTCCCAAGTTTAGAGAGGCGATCAAGCGAGCGGGAGGCAGGATGGTCTCGAGGTCAGTACGGGAGTCCTCAGGGGAGTACAGGCGGGACAGGGCATCCGGCTTAACGTTCTGGGAGCCGGGACGATAGGTGAGGGTGAAGTTGAATCTACCGAAGTACAGTGCCCACCTGGCCTGGCGGGAGTTAAGTCTCCTTGCTGACTGGATGTAAGCTAAGTTGCGGTGGTCGGTCCAGACAATAAACGGATGCTCCGCGCCCTCCAACCAATGCCTCCACTCTTCTAGAGCAAGTTTGACGGCTAAGAGTTCGCGGTTACCGACGTCATAATTCCGCTCAGGCGGAGAAAGCCTTCGGGAAAAGAAAGCACAGGGGTGAAGCTTGTGGTCGGAGGCTGAACGCTGGGAGAGCACCGCGCCCACACCGGTGTCCGAGGCGTCGACCTCCACCACAAACTGAAGAGAGGGGTCTGGTTGGATGAGAATGGGGGCGGAAATGAAGCGCCGTTTGAGGCTCTGGAAGGCGGTCTCGGCCTCCGGCGTCCACGCAAAGGTGGTCTTGGTGGAAGTCAGAGCCGTGAGGGGTACCGCAACCTGACTGTAGCCACGAATAAAGCGACGGTAAAAATTAGCGAACCCGAGGAACTGCTGTAGTCTCTTCCGGGTTGAGGGAGAGGGCCACTCGGCCACCGCAGAGACCTTGGAGGGGTCCATCTCTACCTGGTCCTGGCTAATAATATAACCCAAAAAGGAGACGGTTGAGGCGTGAAACTCGCACTTCTCCGCCTTAACATATAATCTGTTTTCCAGCAGTCTCTGCAGAACCTGTCTGACGTGAACTCTGTGCTCCTCCACGGACTTCGAAAAAATGAGTATATCGTCAATGTAAACGAAGACGGTGTGATTCAACATGTCCCGAAGGACGTCATTCACCAGAGACTGGAAGACAGCGGGGGCGTTGGTGAGACCGAAGGGCATGACTAGGTACTCGTAGTGGCCTAGTGGTGTGTTGAACACGGTCTTCCACTCGTCTCCCTCCCGGATACGGACCAAGTGGTACGCGTTGCGCAGATCTAATTTAGTGAAGACGGAGGCACCGTGGAGGGGGACGAAGGCGGAACTGATGAGGGGCAAGGGGTACCTGTTCTTCACTGTAATGTCTTTCAGGCCACGGTAGTCGATACAGGGACGTAGGGAGCCATCCTTCTTGCCGACGAAGAAGAAACCCGCCCCAACAGGAGAGGAGGATGGACGGATAATCCCAGCGGCGAGAGATTCCCCGATGTACTTCTCCATAGACTCCCGTTTGGGACGAGAGAGGTTAAACAGGAGCTCCGGGAAGGGAGGGGAGCTCCGGGAAGAAGGTCTATAGCGCAATCATAAGGACGGTGGGGGGGCAAGGACAAGGCGTGGAGCTTACTAAACACAGCCCCAAGATCGTGGTATTCCTCCGGGACGGAGGACAGGTCAGGTGGTGCGGCAGCGGGCTCGAGTTCTGGCGCCCGAGGGGACTGAGCGGACCGCAAGCACTGGGAAAGGCAGTGTGTACTCCACGACGTGACTCGACCCGTTCTCCAATCGACCTGAGGGTTGTGCGTTTGGAACCAGGGGTAACCCAGGACTACAGGGGAGAAGGGACTGGTAATCACCAGAAGTGATATTGACTCGTGGTGATTTCCCGAAACGAGCAGGTTAACCGGAACGGTACGGTGCTCCACCCGTGTGAGCGTCCTCCCGTCCAGCGCCTGAGTCTCAATAGGAAAGTCAAGTGGAACGGTTTCGATCCCCCATCGATGAACCAACTCCCGATCAATAAAACTCTCATCCGCTCCGGAGTCCAGGAGAATTGAGAGCGGGAGGGTTTGATCCTTCCACAAGAGGACCGCCTCCAGGAGAGGACGAGAGACCGAGGGATTATGGGAGCGGCTCGCCAGGATCCCTCGGGTTACTGGCAAGCCCGTTCTTTTCCCGAGAGGGAGGGACATCCAGACCGGAGATGGCCCGATAGCCCACAGTAGAGGCAGGCTCCGGAACGCATACAGCGTTCCCTCTCCTCGGGAGAGAGGTGTGCGCGACCAATCTGCATGGGCTCGGGGGAGCGTGTCCGTTCGTTGCGGAGTGGCACGGGAAACGAAAGAGAACGGGAGGCTGCAGGCGGCTCGACAGAGGAAGTAGAGGCTGAGTGTTGACTCCTCTCTCTACGGCGTTTGCGTAAGCGATTGTCCACCCGTATAGCGAGAGAGATCAAATCGTCCAAATCCGAGGCCTCCTCCCGAGAGGTCAACTCGTCCTTAATGTCTCCGCTCAGAGCGTTCAGGAAAACGCCCTGCAGAGCCTCCTCATTCCACCCGCACTCAGCCGCGAGGGTCCGGAACTCGACCGCAAAGGAGGCGACACTTCGGGAACCCTGGCGGAGATGCAGGAGACGTTGGGAGGCCTCCCTGCCCCGGACCGGGTGGTCGAAGACCCTTCGCATCTCCTCGGTGAAGGCGGAGTAGTCGGAGCAGACAGCGGAACCGCGTTCCCATATGGCCGCCGCCCAAGCGAGAGCCTCCCCTCGCAAAGACCCGATCAGGTGATCCGAGATTTCTCCGTTGGGTAGGTCTGGGGCTGCAAATCGAAAACCAGGGAACACTGGAGCAGGAATGACCGACAGGATCCAAGGTCCCCCTCGTAGCGCTCGGGGGCTGGGATGAACGGTTCCCGAGAAGCCACAGTTCCAATGGGTAGGCACGGGGGCGGCGAGGAGGCGGAGGGTCTGGAGTGGAACGCCTGGGTCAACTCCCGGAGAGTGGAGGTCACCTCCTGCAGAGCCTGGTCATGTTGACCCAGAAGGGTCCCTTAGCGGGAGATCATTTGTCGGAAAGCCTCTGCGTCTGCTGGGTCCATGCTGGCCAGTTCGTACTGTTGGGGTTGTACAGAACGTTGGGACCCAAGCGCAGGCAGAGACAGAGACGGGGTAAAGGGAAACGGGGTTTATTGGAAGGCAGGCGGGTAGTCAGGCAGGCGGGGATCCGGCAACGGGCAGGCAATCGGGTAGACAGGGGCTCGGCGGTAGGCGGGTAGTCAGGCAGGCGGGGATCCGGCAACGGGCAGGCAATCAGGTAGACAGGGGCTCGGCGGTAGGCGGGTAGTCAGGCAGGCAGAAGCTCGGCAACAGGAGGTCAGGGTAACGAACTGAGAACTACAGACGGGGGGCAAAGGGTTATTAGAGGACAGAGGCAAAGGGCTAAGCAAGAGAGAATGCTGGTAGGTCTGATACTAACTGTATAGTGGTAAACAACGAACTGGCGCCGGCAGACTGGAGATCCCCGGCTTAAATAGAGGAAGTAGATCGAAGATCGCGAACAGCTGTGCAGAGGAGGTGAGACCCAGCGGCACCGGGCGGCCACTAGATGGGGGTGTTGGACCGAGTGACAGGCCGTGGCATGACAGGTTCGCGTTCTCTTCGGTTACGTTTTGTTTCAAAGCCCTCTTGGCCTATCTGTATCGAATGTTGATTCAAAATTCGATACAGATAGCCAGGCCAAGAGGGTCGGCAACAGGTCAATCTGATATAAAATGTTAGCGCGCCCCCTGCTGGATCGAAAGCAGACTACTTAAAATGGTCTGAAGTTCTTATGAGACGGCAGCACACACAGTTCGAATGGAGAATTACACTTCGAATTCGAACTTTTCACCCCACCTTCGAACGAATATTCGAACTTCGAATAAAAAGTGACAGCCCTAATAAACAGTGGCTTGAAAAAGATTGTATGAGATTGCCGTTTCTCAATTTTCCTATATAGCCTATTATTATATTATTGGAGAGTAGGCTATTGATATAAGAATTATGAACGAGCGAGAATAGAATAGAATAGAAACACACACACACACACGATCAGATGGATCCGACCGGGATTTGCGTTCCGATGGGTTTCCTCCATCAGCGACTGTCGTGGAAATATCAATCATAACTATAAATATACAATCATATACAAATTATATTAACCTTGTTTACATAATTATTATGCACATTAGAAGGAACTGTATACATTCTCCCTGTATCTTAAAATATATACGTTCCTCTCTCCAACTGAGAGAGGTTGTGTAAACTTGTTTACAGCCATGTCTTACAGACATGCAGACATGTCCAATTTCCACCTATTGTATTACAAATTTACTTGGCCTTAGGACACTCCCACTCCCTACCCACAATGAAAACGTTTTCCTATAAGAATCTTGTTCATCTATTGTCTCGCTGAATGTATCCTTGGTAACTTTGCTGCCAGTACTTTTCCCATTTATTTATTTTATTGGTTTAGTTCAGGGACATTGCACACTAATCGACATTCAAAATGTAAGTGAGCCAGAGTTAGCCTGAGAGGCTAGTTTTCATCTGTTGTCCCCTGCCAGATATTCAAAAGGCAACCTAAAATTACAGAAATAAAATGCATATAAACAAAGATTAAAAAACAACATAGTCGTAAGAATGAATTGACAGACAATGGCAAACAAACAATAAAATAAGCAGACAATAAAACAATAAAACACAGTGTACATTAAACATTTTAGGAAAGTGCACAAAACAGTAGATTAGAGCTGGACAAATGCACCTACAATAAAAACACATTCAGCAGCATAGAACACAAACATGCAGAACAAACATATATAGCAGCATAAAGCACAAACATGCAGCACAGACATACAGCAGCCTAAAGCATAAACATGCAGCACAATTAACTTAGACACTAACATGACCTGCACCGGACAGGAGCACACAAGAGACAAGCAAGCAGGACACAGCATTTACTAAGAAGTCGGCAGGAGAAGCAATTGCAGTCCTAGTGTGTACATAATTGATGACCAATAAGCCATATTTTCAGCTGTCCTGAAAAGGGACGGTAAGAACTAATTTCTCTAATATGAGCTGGTAGTGAGTTCCATTCCTGTGACGCTGTAACTGAGAATGCTGAGTGGCTAAAGGCACTTTTTCTAAGGGGTACTACACAGTCTCCCCGGGACGAGCCTCTGGTTGTCCGGTTTGTATTTGACCTCTGAGTGATACACTGTTGAAGTGGTGGGGGGGCTTTGTTGTGCAAAATTTTAAAAATAAGGCAAAGATTTGCATACTTTATTAGGTTGTCCCAGCTCAGAAGTTTATACTTTCTTAAAATTAGACAATGGTGGTAGGTGTTTGACTTCCGGTCCAAGACTTTCAGGGTTCGTTTATACAGTGTTTCAAGTGGTTTAAGTGCTGTCTTATTGGCTTGGGCGAAGCTGGTCAAACAGTATGTGAAATGTGACATTATCATAGCATGCATATAAATCTTTGCTGCATCAGTTGTCATTGAATTTCTAATAAAGCGAAAATTCGATAAGTTAAACTTAACCCTGTGACCAACTTTTTTTACATGAGATTTGAATGACAATTGAGAGTCGATTAGGAGGCCAAGGTACTTGAACTCAGAGACAACTTGTAATTTTACTCCTGACAGCATTATGGCTGGGTCTGGAGTGCTACATTGCTTTTTGGAAAAAAACATGCAGACTGTTTTTGATCATGATCATGCTTTAAGATTAAATCAAATATTTCGCTGTCCGACGTGTCCGCGAGAGTTTCGCTTCATCAAATGGCTTTGTCGGCAGGATCCCAATATGAGATCATCAGACTGGTAAGTTATGTTTTGTTAAATGACTATCTTGCCATTCTGACCCTCTGACGGGATCCGGAATTTGGAAAATAGATGAACACATGCGAATAGTATCTGACCCGGACCTTTGGAGGCGATTAGCACTAAAACAAATATTCAGCTCACTTCTTAATGTGACGTATGCAGGGGTGTTGGCGGAGGTTTATAACGACCTTGGACTGCAACGTTTTGAGATTCCTATGAGCAGATGTACAATACTGTTGGTAATTCCTTTGTATTGACTCTACTCGCTAAAATACGACTCTTATTAAGGGTAATAATCCCTCCAGAGAACTTCGTACATTAAAAAGAAAGAGGGGATAAGTGGACATCATTGCCCTGCCTCTGGTATGATGAATGTATACAAGTGGTTTATTTTATATAAGAGTGAACATGACGCCCTCGGGAAGAGCGATCTAAAAGCATGAGGTTTCATTTAAATTCTTGTTTAGGCGGAGGCTGTCTGATATTTTTTGCTAAAATATCCAAGAATTAGGTATCCCTACGAATTGATGATCCGTACTACGTAGGCATCAAGGATTGGCCGGTAGTACACTGTTTGTTCCTACGAATGGTGAGCTTGTGCCTCGTGGATCATTAGCAAGATTCCGCACTGCAGACTCTCTCTTGTTATGTGACGTATGTAGGAGTGTTGGCGGAGGTTTATCACGACCTTGGACTGCAACCTTTTGAGTTTCCTATCCGAGTGGATGTCCTGTACCATCGGAGATTCCTTTGTATTGGCTCTACTCGCTAAAATACAACCCTCATTAAGGGTAAAAACCCTCCAGAGAACTACGTACATTGATAGAGTTAGGTTGGTAAGAATTCCAAGAAAATTCCATTCAATAAGTAGTAATAAACCAGTTTGGGATCCCACATACGGCCAACCAGTTTTGGACCTCAGATGAATGGGTAGTGTATGTCCCTCGGAAGATAAGCAATTCTGACCCGGACCTTTGAAAACCGTTTTTGCACTGCTCGCGGCCCTTTCACTGGTATGATGAATATAGACAAGAGGTCTATTTCAAATAGGGGTGATGATTGCGCCCACGGGAAGACCAAGTAGGATGAATTGAGTGGCCTCATGTTGTTTGAGCCTGAATGAATCAATGTACACAAAATAGAGGAGCCTCCCAACCTAAAGACACCAAAGACGGCGGAAAATTTGATTTAACCACTGTTCAACTTTTCTTGTCATGTTACTAAACTTATCTTATTTCAGAAAAGTGGACGAGTCGTAAAACTAAATATAATAGAGAGATAACGTCCGGCCTTTACGGACGAAAACAGTGCCAGCAGGTAAGTATGGCACTGAAACACATGAGGGTATAGGCCCCCCTCGGTTGTGAAAAGAAAAAATATATAAAGAACATCGTTGTGTCTCATCCCAATTGTTATGTTATGTATTTTTCGCGCCGTGTTTCTATCCTTTCATTCCATGCTTTGCTTTCATGTTGTCTACAACCTCTTGTAGACCCTTCTTCTCTCCACAGCGCTGGAGAAGCAGTTTTACGCCGTCCCGAAATTCTAAATGTATTCGAATGCGATTGTAATAGATTTACTGCTGAGTTGTATTAATCAACCCAGTCTCACCAATATGCGTACAGATCGCACGGTTTGACACTTTCAAAATGCGTGAAGGTTGAAGGTTGAAGCGTATGCGTCCTGTGAGACACCCTTTGATATATAAGAGACCCCAAGGTACAGCTTACTTACATTTTCTCGACTCAGTCACCTATTGACTCACTTCCTTTAGGGCTTCGGCCTCCTAATTGATCATTGTAGTATAATTGAATGCCCTCTTTCATATATATGATACCTCCACCACTGGGACGTGGCAACAATTCTCCAAATCCATATGGGGAGGGGGGGGGGGATGCTTGTGGACAGTAGGGGTGTACACTAGACATAAATAGGAAGCAAACTCAGGAGAAGGAATGACCTCACAAATATTTATTTAATAAATTGTTTCAAATAACCCTGCCTCTTTAAATCAATGAGCTTGGTGTTTTGCTTTCAAAAATAGGTTATAGAAGAAGTCTAAACTGCAGAAAATAAAAACATCCAAGCTGGAATTGGACCTTGGAATATCTGTCTATTTTTTAACCATCGGACCCTAGTTTACGACAAAAACAACACAATTGACGGCAGCTCCTTTGCCGCGTGGTTTTTAGAGCCATGTAAGGATTAGAGGGGGTGGTTGATAGCAACCACCATAGCAACCATGACGGTCAAGTGACTGGATGCAGCCCCGTTGAAAAAAATAGAATACCACCCTACACACCCAGGAGTTTCAAAGATGCTTCAAAGATGCTAATTTTTCTGCAATAATCCAAAATACAATGGAAAAACCCGTTGGCTTTTTGTCAAGGGAACCCAGGGCGACGCTCACTTCCGGGTTGGCCAACATACGTCATCCCTCCACCACTCTATACTGTAATAACACATGTTGAAGTTGAATGATAATGAATGAATTTATTCTTTATTCTGCCTTAGTATTCATTTATTTATTTAGCAGCGAAATGCATTGTGTGTGTGTGTGTATGTGTCTGTGTGTGTGTGTGTGTATAACACGCTATTTTATGTTGAAATGCGACGTAATCCAGTGTTCACGAAAACGTACACTGTCAACGTATGCTTTTGGCGACTGGGTTGGCTCTCAGATATACGTGTTTCTAACAAGATGATATCATTAAAAGTTACATAAAGTAACGGTTTAATGACACAAACGCAGGAAACACGTGAGCTGCTAGTTTAGCGAAAGCAGCGTCCCTAACAACCTGATGTTGTTGAAACATGCGAGCGAGCCGATAAAATCTTCCTAATAACTATAAAACTAAAGATCAGACACAATCACTGACTGAAGATTATGCAAGTAAAAAGTATATTTCTCGCTAGAAATGTTATTAGAAACACGTTTAACGGTGAATCTGTCCTAAAATATTGCATTTCCCATTCAGATAATAAAGATTAATAAAGATCATACACATTCACTGACTGAAGATTATTCAAGGAAAAAGTACATTTCTCGCTAGAAATGTCATTAGAAACACGTTTAATGGTGAATCTGTCCTAAAATATTGCATTTCCCATTCAGTTAATGCTGGGTTTTGCGCATCATATGCACGCGAAATGGACGCATCCGCCCTCCACAGTAGTTAATGCTGGGTTTTGCGTATCATATGCATGCGAAATGGTCATTTGGTGTATGTACTGCACGCATTTTGAAAGTGTCAAACCGTGCGATCTGTACGCATATTGGTGAGACTGGGTTGGTATTAATATGATCTGAGAGATCGTATAGATTTTTTTTCAGATAAATAGCAATGTCCAAGGAACGCATGCCAGAAAAACGTAGCAGTTCAGGACACTGATCCAGAGCCAGAGGACCATTCAACTCTACAGAAGTTTTTTCTTCAAACAGGTTTGATTGACAAACCACGAGTGAGTACCCTGAAACTAACATATAAATAAATCAGGCTCCTTTGAGGCATTGACTTTACTCTGATTTACACATTTTGTACGAAATATATTAATATCATTCAGTTAGGTAACATTTCTTTGTTTCTTTATCAAACAGATCTGTGATCTCCATTTACGTTGAGTTCCACATGTTTTAAAATTATTAAATAACATTAACATACTTTTAGCATTAAAGAATTCATGAAGTAAAACTATAACCCAAGTGATTGTGTTTTGTTTCGTATATCCCTATCTGTTGTATCAGCTGTGTGTGTATTCCTTTATTTGTATTAATTTGTTTGTGTTCTCTTTCCAAGAGAACGTCTGACTCCCACATAAGGAAGAGTAAAATGGGCACCCATTCATCAAAACGGGACGCTAAGGTGACAATAACGGTATCTAAGCAAATTAAAAAAAGATCGGACCTGGTAAGAACCCGCTATGGTAAGAAAAAAAACGATCCTATAGTGCCACCAAGATCCCCCGCAGATATAGTTTTGAGAGAAGAAGGCATATACTCTGTCTTTCCATTTACTTATGATGTGTACGAATGGACAGATGGCAGTTGGCCAATAGGTGGTTCTTTTGATTCTTGCAAACTACAAGAATTAAAAGAAACAATAACATCTGGACCAGATCCGAAATGGGATTTTCATTACACACATAATTGTTTTGATGCATGGATTGGCACGGCAAAACGACACCCAATACCGAAACCAGCTAAACAAGACTTAACTCCAGAAATCACGTCTAACATTTTCAAAAAAACTATGCAAATCAACCCAGATTGGCCAGAAGTGTATAGAACAGCTCTGTTGAACATAACAGCAACTAGTAATGCAGAACATGTTGATAAATTAATGACTGAAATAGAGTTAACAGCCGCAGAAGTAGACGCTATTAAAACAGCCCAAAACAACATAAAAGACAAAACCGTCCTCGCTACACTTTGTGTATGGAGCCTACATCAACTTGTTATAGACCTATACAGATTGCAGAAACTAGCGCGTAATGTAGGACTTTCCGTTAACCAAGACTGTACAGGATTGTTTCCCAAACTGCCCACAGATAACGGACTAGACGACACCGAACTCACCGCAATAGCAATCGCAACCCGAAAATCCAAAGAATCGAATCAACTCGGTGCTTCAGGTACAGCGTCTTGCGCTGCACCAACAATACCAATTACAACCACCTCACAGTCGTGTCAAATTGAGCAATGCCCGAAAATAACAATAGGCGACACCACGATATTGAAACCTTGATCACCAAGTGAAGAGCAATCAATGGCCAAAGATGCTCCAGATCCCCTTCGCGCGCCAACACCTTTTTTACATTGGTTGAATCAAATGTGTACAATTTACAGTCCATTACCAGGAGACGTGTTAATCATTCTAAAATTGGCATACGATTCAAAATGGCAGTTAGTTCGAGAATTGTTTCATGTCCCTCAAAGAGCCGAATGGGGATCAGAAGAAAGGGGAAACAACATCTCCCTAGACATTTGGTTGGACACAGTCTGTGAAAGAGTGGTAAAAGGCGAAGCATCAAGTCAAGCTGACTTTTTCATTGTTACTCAGACCATACAGAAACCAGATGAAGCCCCCGTAGAATTTTCTCAACGTTTTAGACACATATGGGAGGAAAGCGCTGGAATAACAATGGACTCAAATATGATGTTTACTGTACAAACGTTTATAAACTGCCTTAACCCACAAACTCGCTCTCTTCTTATTCTAACTGATTTGCAATGGCAGGAAAAAACACTAACTCAACTAACCACACAATTGGCTAATATGGAACGCTTAGGCATGTTTAAAGATAAAAAGAAAACGAACCAAAGTAACCATCAAGCAGGAATGTTTCTACAGCACAACTACAAAGAACGGAAAAGACCGTTCAAAAAACAGACCCAGGAGTACAGAGAACGTACTAATGATAACGACCGAGACCAACACGATTTTAATTCAAAAGAAAGTCACGTTAAAGATTTTAATAAAACAGAAAACCATAACCACAGCGACTGGTATGGAAAGGACACACATGACGGACAACCCCCCAGATGCAGTTACTGCGAAAAGATTAGTCATTGGGAGAAATATTGCAGAAAGAAACACAGCGATGAGGCCAAACCGTCGGCCCCGCCCATGGAACCAGTCCGCGCCCCCCACACCATGAAGAACCCGCTCCAACGCCAAGGTGAGTATAATCATTACTAGGACCCCTTGGAGAAGGAAACAACGATCCAGGCAACGCTTCTTCAACTGTCTTCCACCCCCACCGAAAACCCTAAATGATCCGTGCAGGTAGGACAAAATCATTTTGAATTTCTTGTCGATTCTGGTGCTACAGTATCAGCTATTAACAAAACTGGTATTTTACAAGAAAGTAACCAAACATTGAGAACGGTTGGTATTGCTGGCATAGCGATGAGTGAAACGATATCAAAGCCGGTTCCTACTATTGTTTCCCATGTCCCGTTGGAACAGAAGTTTTTAATCTCTCGCTCCTCTCCTGTTAATTTAATGGGACGAGATATGCTGTGTAAACTAAATGCAGTAATCTTTTGCACTCCGGATGGTTTGTTTATGCGAATACCCGATGATAAGTTAATTCAGGCTTCCCAATTGTTAACGCATACCGAAGTAACTACTGCTTACTTGTGGAGATTGTTAGGAAAACCTAGTGTTGATATCTGCAATATCGAAAACATTCAAAGTTTGTCTAAAACGTCCCCATCTCTCGCCGTTGGTCTAACGCAAATGTTGCCTTTTGAAACCTTTCATTGTAACGCTACATTGTTTAACGACGTCGTACCAATAGAATATCAACAGAAGACGTGCTTGTTTCTAAATCACACTGATGCATTTAATCCTATCACGCAACTATACATTGGTCCGGCCAGTTGTGCTGCAGTTGTGTCTCTCACAAAAGACCAATTTTCTCTCCTTCACGACGATACAGTACCACACATCATACTAGCTATTTCACCAACACATATTCCCCAAGAAAACATGATTAAAACCCTACACAACACAAAACCCATTAGTTCATCAGCGACCTCTACAGGTATACTGCACACACTACAGTCTGACGGTTGGAGACTAGATTTGAAAACCCCGTTGTTTGCGAATTCGAGTTGTACATTCGAAAAACACTCTCCAGCACCGTCTCCTGATTACAGTCCACCCGCGAGTTTATCCCAGGTACCATCTAAACTATGGGCCATGCATAAAAATCATGCAGGATTTGTAACCTCTTCACCATCTCTTAAGGTTGCATTAAAGTCAAATGCTACTTTGACTTGTATTCGACAGTATCGTTTGTCCCCCGAAGCATTAGATGGGATTCAGCCAGTAATAACTTCTTTCTTATCTCAAGGTATTCTAAAGGAAACTACTAGTCCTTGTAACACACCCATATTGCCCCTCCCGAAGCTAGGGAGACCAGATGAATGGAGATTTGTACAAGATTTGAGAGCAGTTAACAATTGCGTTGTTCCTATCACACCCATAGTACCAGACACACATACAATACTGTCATCAATCCCTTCAGATTCCACACATTACACAGTAATTGATCTGTGCTCAGCGTTTTTCTCTATTCCAGTCCATCCAGACAGCCAGTATTTGTTTGCATTTACATACAAAAGGAAACAATACACATGGACCAGAATGCCACAAGGATACACTGAGAGCCCTACTATTTATGCTGCAGCAGTAAATCGTGATCTAGCTGACTTGCATTTGCTTGGTAACAGCACCCTCATCCAATACGCAGATGATCTACTTCTAGCTTCCCCTTCCAAAGATGTTTGCATTAAGGACACTCTTCTCTTACTCACACATCTAGCAAACAAAGGACACCGTGCAAGCCTCTCCAAAATGCAGTACTGTCAAGAACGTGTACAGTATTTAGGTCATGTACTTACGTATTTTAAGAACACAAGCTGTATTTCCCTCACTTAACCACTAGGGAGTAGGACCAAATATATAAGCCGTAAATACTATACATAGCCACAAGGGGAGCAAGACCTTACTGAAGGCTGCATAAATACTTTAGCCACAGAAGGCAGCACCACAGACAGGTAAGGAGGCCGTCAACCCGGCTCCTCCCACTACTTCCGGGCTTGAGGATCCATACCATAACAGACGGTTGGAGCCAGAGCAAGCCAGAATCTTCTTGGTAGCTCTTGGACAGGGGTTAGGTCTATTGATCAGCTAGGAGACGCTCAGCACGTGCTTAGAATACATCTTCAATCTCTCTTTGCTTCAGAGTATCAGTTTACCATACCGAAAATACTTTATACAAATAAAGTCTCTTTAAAGCTATTCCTTTGGATTCGATCCCTTTCCTTGAAGAACTACGTAATATACTTCATAACGGCACTCGCCAACTTTCTCCAGGTAGAATAACGACTCTGCTCTCAACTACACGCCCACAGACTAAGAAACAAATGATGTCTTTCCTCGGCATGGGTAATTTCTGCAGACAATCGATTATTGAATATAGAGCAATGGAAGCTGTGTTGAGAAAGGCTACTTTAAACGACAACCCTGTTCACATTGAGTGGTCAGAAGAAATAAATATTGCATTTGAATCTCTAAGAAAAGCTTTAAGTACTGCCCCAGCTTTAGGATTGCCTGATTACTCATTACCATTTCACCTATTTGTCTCTGAATGCAACGGTCATGCTAATGGTATTCTGTCCCAGCAACACTGCTCAGGTAAACGCCCAGTAGCATACTACTCCACCTCTTTACCACCAGTTGTTCTCAGCATGCCAGGTTGTCTCCGGTCTGTAGCGGCTGCTGCAGTTATGGTTGAAAAGTCTTCACCAATTGTTTTAGATCATGATTGCACAATATATGTTCCACATGCAGTTCAATTATTACTTAATTCCGCAGCAACACAACATTTCACTAATGCACGAAGAACAGGTTATGAAGTAATACTATCAAGCAAACCAAATCTACATTTGAAACGCTCCCCCCCTGTAAACCTAGCAACACTAATGTTTGACTATTATGAAAATGACGCATATGAACATCCTTGACCAGATTTGTAACCTCACCATGACCAGATTTGAAACAAACGCCATTAGATAATTGGAATCTAATATTGTATACTGATGGCTCTTCCTCCAGACTGACAGACACTGATTATAGATCAGGATATGCTGTTTTGACATTGTAGAATCAGCGTCACTCCCTCCGGATATGTCAGCTCAATTGGCTGAGCGGTTTGCATTAACTAGAGCTTGTGTTTTGGCTAAAGGAAAATCTGCTACTATTTACACCGACTCTAGATATGCTTTCGGCGTAGTCCTTGATTTTGGTATGCTGTGGAAACATAGAGGATTCATTACCACCTCTGGTAAACCTATCCAACACTGTGCTATGGTAAAACATTTACTAGAATCTATAATGTTCCCATCCGAATTGTCTGTTGTAAAATGTGAATGTTGTAAAATGTGAGGTGGATCTGATTCAGTTTCCCAGGGTAATGCATTAGCAGATTTCGCTGCTAAACAAGCTGCATTGAACCCCTCCATGATGGTCCTACAAGGTCCCAAAACAGTGCAATCTAACTTGTTACCAGCCCCCTCACTTAATGATGTCACTATACTACAAAATAGTGCTGATGGTTGTGAAAAGGCAGTCTGGTCCAAGAATGGTTGTACACCCTCTGAGTCAGGCTTGTGGCTCCACCCTGATGGTAGGATAGTGGCCCCTCGATCCCTTCTCCACTCTCTGTGCCGACTGACACACACCCCTTCGCATGTAGGGAAAGGGGGGATGAACCATGTCATTCAATCTCAATGGTTTTCACCAGGACATACCACTGCAACTGAGCAATATTGCAATCAATGCTTAATATGTGCTCAACATGCAAGATGTAACATTAAACTGGCAAAACATGATCACCTACCTCCTTCATCCGGCCCTTTTGTAAATATGCAAATAGATTTTGTTCACATGCCTCCAAAACAAGGCTACAAGTATATGTTGTTGGTATGCGTAGACATGTTTTCAAAGTGGGTAGAAGTATTCCCCACAAGAAAAGATGATACGTCTACTGTTGTAAAATGTCTAATGAGAGATGTGATTCCCCGATTTGGCCTACCCCAAAGCATAAATAGTGACAGGGGAACTCATTTCACTGGCCAAATTGTAAAAAAGATGTGTCAAACACTAGGAATAAATTGGCAGCTACATGTTCCTTACCATCCTCAATCATCAGGACAAGTAGAAAGGATGAATGGCACCATTAAATCCAAGTTAGGAAAAACTGTTGATGACACTGGCCTGGCCTGGCCAGACGCGCTTCCCTTGGTATTATATACCATAAGAAGTACCCCATGCAGAACAACAGGACTGTCACCCCATGAGGTACTCATGGGCAGAGTTATGTCCACCGGAGTTAGCCCACCTCCAACAACTAGCAGAGCAGCTCTAGTATGGACAGATGAAGCTATCACTGACTACACCATAGCTCTAGCTAAACTGATAAGACAACATAATTTGAAAGTCAGTATAAGCCTCCCAATACCATCTGACAGCCCTACCCATGGCTTTCATCCTGGTGATATGATCATGTTAAAGTCACTTAACCCAAATGTTCTCCTCCCCAGATGGCAAGGACCAATCCAGGTGTTACTGACCACGAGGACTGCAGTCAAACTCCAAGGAAAACCAGAATGGATCCATGCAAGCCGATGCCGCCCAGCACCTCCGGAAGAGGAAAGCACCATCGCCTCGGATGGACCACCTCTACCGCGATCTGCATAATACTCCTGATGAGCCCAGCAGACCAATGCAACGCAACCACCAGTAACAACGACCGACTCCCGACCATAGCGGAACCCCAGCTAACCACATCATCACACAACCAGTTTGCAAGCCTACTTGCTGCAGCTCAAACCCACTTCAACACCACCAAGGTCTGTTGAATCAGACCCCACTCTGCATCCTCAGGATTACCCTTGATGGCCGTAGCGCTATCCCCATGTGTTATGGCAGCCGCTTTCTACTCCTACTACAAATCAGGTTTGATTCCATTGAACACTTGGACAAACGATTGGAGTTGGATGATAACAGAATGCCCTAACATCACACAGTATCCCCTAAGAACATACCCATGTGAAACAAATGGGCCCCTTACTCCAATGAAGAATTACCAAATGGAAAATGAGTGTCCTGATTGACACATAGTTAATCTTAAGCTCTCTATTTACAAGTTTTACAAATGTACATATTTATTGCTTTATTGTTTATTTTTACTAATTTCTTTGAATTTCATTTTATTATTTTATTAACGGTTATTAATGATTGCTTTTACTAATTTCTTTGAATTTTACTAATTTCTTTGAATTTCATTTTATTAATGATTATTAATGATTGCTTTACTAATTTCTTTGAATTTCATTTTATTATTTTATTAATGATTATTAATGATTGCTTTACTAATTTCTTTGAATTGTACTAATTTCTTTGAATTTCATTTTATTTTATTAATGATTACTTTTACTAATTTCTTTGAATTTAATTGTTATTACTTTATGAATTATTACTTTTACTAATTTCTTTGAATAAAATTTGTATTACTTTATTAATGATTACTTTTGCTAATTTCTTTGAATTTACAATTTTACTAATGTACATATTGATTACTTTATTAATGATTGATTTTTACTAATTTCTTTCAATTTTTGAAAGAAATTTGTAATCCTGTGACATAATATATCACCTGTAATAAGTGTTGATCTTATGATCAAAAAGGGAGGAACTGTCGTGGAAATGTCAATCATAACTATAAATATACAATCATATTAACCTGGTTTATATAATTATCATGCACATTAGAAGGAACTGTATACATTCTCCCTGTATCTTAAAATACATCCCTTCCTCTCTCCAACTGAGAGAGGTTAAGGTAATTCGGATTTGAATCCCCACTGGAGCCAGTGAGTCTGGTATTGAGACCAGGGCCCCGTTTCCCGATATCGATGGATCTTCGCTCGTAAGATCATTCTCCCGATGGATCTTTCGAACCATCAATAAATTCTTTGTCGCGTTTCCCGTAACTCCTCTTAACGTGAACGCGCATTCGCTGCACTCACGACGTCGTAGGATTGTAACTGTCTACTGACACGGTGCTGAAATGGGCTCCGTAGGAGGGGGAGACGCAGGAATGTCGCTGGAAAATTGTCAAGGACAACAGCAGAGTAGCCCAGGAAAAAAATAGACTGCAATTATATGAATGCTAAAGACATTAAAACACAATTGATTAGGCTTAAGCCGACATATATCAGTCCTAATCCTGAATGCACTGTGCGTTTCACGGCATTTTCCCCCCTGAAATAATTCCATATGACAAAAAATTAAAAATAGCTTGTGTGACAACTACATTTATCTTAATGGGCTGATTTCTGAAACATGCTTTGCACAGCAAAGAGAGCCGACTTAATCTGATTCCGCATAAAGTTTCCTTGATTGATAATTTGATTGGCTATAAAAGACCCTCCGGAAAGAGGGTAAGGCCTCTAGAAACGCGCAGTCATACAGCGCTACAGGCTGCCCAGGGAGGCCATCAGACAGCTGCTTGGGGCGATCAGGCAAGACCTCAGACGTGCTACAAGGAGGAACTTTGCGCTCACACCGCAAGTGCAGCTCTTGGCCGCCCTCCGATTCTACGCCACAGGGAGCTTCCTGCAGGTGGTAGGAGATGGCCAGGGCCTGTGCAAGGCGTCAGTGTGCAGATCGGTCCAGGCAGTGACATGCAGCCTCCTTCGTCTCGTACCGCGACACGTCCGTTTCCACAGCAGAGACGAGATGGGTGCGACCCCTTTTCGGCCGTTCCGCATCCCACAAGTGGCCGGAGTCGTGGATGGAACTTTGATTCCAATTCTCACACCCCACGTTGATGGCCACGTCTACATCTGTCGGAAGGGATATGCCGCTGTCAACTGCCAGGTGGTGTGCGACCATCAGGGCATCATCCTGGATGTCGTAGCGAGATGGCCTGGAAGCAATCACAAGTCACGACTCCTTCGTGTTCCGCGAGTCCTCCATCGGACGGCTGGCTGCAGCCTCCAGGGGAGAGTGGCGGCTCCTCGGAGACTGTGGCTATCCGCTTAGGCCTCACCTGTTCACCCCAGTGGCTAACCCGGGAGACGTCCACGAGGAACGGTACACCGAACGATCGGCAGGTGGAAGTTGCGCTTCCGATGCCTCCACAAGTCCGGCGGAGGGCTCCAGTTTGCGCCAGCCATGTCGTGCGCTGTGATCTGCGTGACAGCAATGTTGCACAACATTGCAGCCAAGGCTGGGGTGGCGTTGGGTGAACCGGACGAGGACGAGGAAGATCCGTTTCGGGACGGCCTCCCGGATTACGCTGCTGGGGTGGAATCACGCCGAAGAGTGATCGCGTCTTTTTTTTAACCCCCCCCCCCCATGTCACTAAACATCCCCGTCAACGTGACCAATCCCCACCATATCCCAGCCTTTTGCCTGCTCCTTTTGCCTTTAATTTTATTTTCATTTCTTTCATTCATTATTTGGTTTCTTTTTTCTTTCATTTCATTCATTATTTTATTTGATATTTTTTTCATTTATTTCATTCATTATTATATATATATTTATTTTTCATTTCTTTCATTCATTTTATTTCTTTCATTTCTTTCATTCATTATTTTGTTTAATTTTTGGGGTTATTGTAGGCTATGTTTTATGAGTAGCCTATGTCACAGTCTGCACAAATCCCCCCACTTTCTCTCACACATTTTGAGTGCCCTGCCTGCGCAAACTTTTTCTGGACTGTCCCGTTTTATTTTGGCCATTTTAACGTCTTTTTTAATAAACTAATTAATAATCTTTATCAATCACCAAACTAAGAACATAAAGGCGCAATGCGTTTTAATAAAACGCATCCAATACACGGAATGTCCGATGGTGACGCCACTGAGGCTATAGTAGGCTAACGATGCTCTTCGCGTCCTACGAGTACCTACGAGTACCCCTGGAGTACTCGTTAGTTATGAGCGTTTTCACAACGTTCGTTACCAATGATGCTTTCGGGAAACGCGGTGAAAACTCTACGATGCCCTTTCGACACACTTCACGATCCAATTAGGCTAACGACGCTTTCGGGAAACGAGGCCCTGGCCAATCGACTGACTTCTTTGTTGTGTAAACTTGTTTACAGCCATGTCTTAGGCTACGTTTACACGATGACGGTCTGAACAGAAGACGCAAAAGTGGCGTTGCGTCTTCACTTTTTATTCCGCGTTTAGACGAGCGTTTTCGGGAGGAAATCTGCGTGCATACGGTGACGCAAAAGTGTGTGGAATTCGATTGGGTATGCATGCCAGGCTGCTAGGTGGTGCTGTGATAGACTATCACACAACACCGCCATGTCTGAGCGCATGCGTAGAATCTTCCTTCTCTTATCCGTGCCGCGAAAAACAAAAAGATCCTTCTCTGTTCAGTAATACTATCGGTAAATATCCTGTACATTTCGTGGAAATACTCCTGTATGCTTGTTAGAGCTGCCAGAGCAGCTTGAAGGTCCGACGCATGGAAATAATCTGACATGTTTGTTTATTTCCTTGTACTGGCACATGTATGTGACGTAAACGCGTACGTGACGTGAGCAGATATGAGCAGTGTTTTGCGTCTTGGCAGTTTAGACGGAAACGCTACGGCGGAGCGTTTTCAACTTTTCCACTCTGGAGGGTGGTTTCAGATTTATGCGTTTTCATGCCCCAAAAACGCTGTCACCGTCTAAACGAAAGGCACTTCCGATGAAATATTTTGTCGTTTTCACCCGCAAGCGTCCTCGTGTAAACGGGGCCTTAGAGACATGCAGACATGTCCAATTTCCACCGATTGTATTACAAATGTACTTGGCCTTAGGTCACTCCCACTCCCTACCCACAATGAAAACGTTTTCCTATAAGAATCTTGTTCATCTATTGTCTCGCTGAATGTATCCTTGGTAACTTTGCTGCCAGTACTTTTCCCATGATCATGCTTTAAGATTAAATAAAATATTTCGTTGTCCGACGTGTCCTCGAGAGAAGTTTCTCTTCATCTGCGACTTATACAATATAAACAAATTATATAAAACAAAACCCCTCTTTCATTTTAAAATAATAGTAGACTATGTAAATATGTTGAAAAGGCCTCCCACTTTGTTATACTTTTAAAATGTTCCCATATAGCCTATTTTATAGCTTACACACTGATATTTTAAAACAGGAATGCGAAATGCATCCTGGGATATTTAACGGTCCCAAGTCACCATCGATTCAGGCTCGATATTTCGGCCAAATTAAGAACGCATCAAGAGCACTTCCGGGTTTTACGACAGTACTTGGCCTGATGCGTACTTTGAATTGGAACAGTACTTGGGCTACGACTGATGACGTTTCACAAGAACGCAAGCACACAAGTACAAAAAAGAACGCAAATTGAGAAACGGTTCTGTTCGGGAGCGTTCTCCCTAATGTCCCTTAAGGAGTACAAAAAAGAACGCAAATTGAGAAACGGTTCTGTTCGGGAGCGTTCTCCGTACAGATCATTCATTGTTGAAAATTGTCTGTGATAACTAACAAATGACAGCTTTTAGCAACCCGTTTCTACTTAAAATTGTCTGTGATAACTAACAATATGACAGCTTTTGGCCACCCGTTTCTACTTTCACCTTTGATTCTGAGAAATTGTGACAATACACGGATATATTAAATGCAGGTGCGCTGCTCTGTAGGCAAACCGCGAAGGAAAAAAGGGTAGCTGCTTCATCTGTTCTTTTTAGAATTGTATGTTTTGATGTTTATTTTATCTAGCCACCTATTCTCTTGTTTTTGGCTATGTGAATGAAAGTCCAGTGTCGCGAGCGGACGTTGCCATGACATCTAGAAATCATACCGTATTTAATGGGTTATCATTAATATTGATGTGTAGGGGTTGATTATAACTCGTGAATAATATTGTTTAGACCACGGTCTGGGGGAATACTCGTATTCTGATTGGCTGCAGGGCGTGCATTAACTCCTGATATAGGCCTACAGACCCCTGCTAAGTAGTTCCAGTCAGTGTTTAGATTCTCTGCCCGAGCCCGACGCGGGCCGGGTCGGGCCGATATTTCCCACCACGATACTCGGGCCGGGCCTTTGATCGAGCGTTTTTATTTATATTTTATCATTGGTTTATTGGCCTTATCTGAGGACAAATCTATGCCATAAACAGACATTATAGGCCTTTATTACACAGGTCTTCTCAATGCCGTGGAACGCTCCGTTCACTTGCATGGGTAGTAGTCCGGTGACTTGTCTACCCCAGCGTCTTCCGTTGCTTAGCGACGTCACCGTCTTTGCGGACAAATTATTTCTCTGCTGATCAACACTACGAATGGCCAAAAGACTTGTATGCCCCCCCCCCTTAAATAAATACTATGGAAGAATTATTATTATTATTATTATTATTCTCATTCAACTTGAACATGTGTTTTTACAGTAGAGTGGTGGAGGGATGACGTATGTTGGCCCACCCGGAAGTGAGCGTCGCCCTGGAATCCCTCGACAAAAAGCCAACAGGTTTTTCCATTGGATTTTGGATTATTGCAGAAACATTTGCATCTTTGAAGCACCTCCTCAAAAACTGAAAATAAATAAAAATAACCTGGCTCCAAAGAACGAAATGTAAACCAATGCATTCTGAATGGGAGTGTTTCTCCGATTTTTCCATGCTACACAGAACGAAATGTCAACCCATGCAAATAAAGACTTCATGGTCATAATCATTTAAATATCATTAATCTCCTGAGTGGGTGGTATTCTATTTTTTTCAACGGGGCTGCATCCAGTCACTTGACCGTCATGGTTGCTATGGTGGTTGCTATCGACCGCCCCCCTCTAATCCTTACATGGCTCTAAAAACCACGCGGCAAAGGAGCTGCCGTCAATTGTCTTGTTTTTGTCGTAAACTAGGGTCCGATGGTTAAAAAATAGACAGATATTCCAAGGTATCCTTAAAAGGCAGCTTGGATGTTTTTATTTTCTGCAGTTTAGACTTCTTCTATAACCTATTTTTTAAGCAACACACCAAGCTCATTGATTTAACGAGGCAGGGTTATTTGAAACAATTTATTAAATAGATATTTGTGAGAGCCTGATTCTTCTCCTCATTCCTTCTCCTGGGTCCCAGTTAGGCCCTAGAATAAGGTATTCAAATTTCAAGGCGGTAGGACCTTCCTATCTCAAAAACTGTTTTTCCACCACATTCTGAACCATTAGGTCTTGCAGGCAACACTTCTGAGGGGCTTTGTCCAAATGACAGTCCATTTGGGAAAACTTTTTTTCTCTAAGTGCTAGAACTACAAATCTCGGATATGTCGTTCTCGGGGTCCCGGGAAATGTGTGTAAACATTTTAGCATCCCTAGCTATCTCGAAAAGGCCGGAAAAGGGGCGTGACCTCCAACAGTAAATGTACATAAGTCAGAGGTTAGTTTCCTCCTTTTTTAGAGGCATGTAAGGATTAGAGGGGGGCGGTCGATAGCAACCACCATAGCAACCATCAGAGGCGGAGTGGCCGTCGGGACGATCGGGAGATTTCCCGGTCGGCCGGCCGGCCAGCTAGTTCAGGTGGACCGCCCCACAATTGTGTAGCGGCCTGCAAAGTCAGTTGGACCGGCCCACAGTTGTGAGTGGCCGCGAGGCGTCTGCAAGCCGGCCCTGAGCATAATTTATTCCCCGTCAAGACGCCGTGAAAATCCCCGATATAAACAATATATGTATCGAGAAAATCCAACCAATATTTATACCACTTGCTTACTTTCTATGTCTCATTCATGGGTTTTTTTATATTATTTTTTTTTACTTCATTTAATTCTTCATTATTCAGGCATTACAGAACTTTCATGGGCATGAATAAATAATATGAACTACAGTTTACTTGAATTTGTTTGTTCTTGAATTGACGTAGAATGGAGCAAAGACTCCTGGGATTGGGAAATGCGTTTATCCAATAAACAGCTTGCAGGTCAAGTCCATTTTCGGAAATGTAGGGGGATATATGAGCGGCCCCACGTCTAATGGCATGGCCCTAAAGACGCGTCAGACAGAGAAGGCGAGCAAGTTCGTGTTTGCTCTTTTGCTTGTTGTGGCACTCATGGAAGGCAAGAAGAGAAAAGAGAAAGGAGGGGCTGAAAAGGCCAGAATAAAGAAGAAGCGGATGCTGGAGGGGGATGCATCTAAGTGCTCAAGTCAGGCATTAACGAGTTGTGCAGGTGAATTGACAGAAAAACAGTTAGCCAGAGCTCCAGCATTGACGTTATTGCTAGGCGGGAGCTAATCTAATCTAGCACAAGCTGCTAGTCAAATGTGTATGTGCTGGCTGGTATATTTCAGACGAATTAATGACTTAACTGATCTTTCTATTTTAATGGATGTAGAATATGTTAACAGATTTGGAACATGTAGTAGTAGTCGTGTAGTCGTGTCAACACGTTACACCGGTATTACCGAGCATAAATGGTATAAACTTTGAAACTAGGTCAACCGCCATCTTCTCCGTCAACTCTCCTCTCACACTCGATGAC
Organism: Gadus macrocephalus; assembly: GCF_031168955.1. Lineage (NCBI taxonomy): Eukaryota > Metazoa > Chordata > Actinopteri > Gadiformes > Gadidae > Gadus > Gadus macrocephalus. Next base: position 26,324,504 of record NC_082397.1, read on the forward strand.
AGCGTCTTATAATGTTCTATATATAATAGTATAATATAATTTTATAGATAATATCACGGCCAAAAGCTCTGTGCGCCTCCGGATGGCTGTAGTGCGGGGAGCACTACGGCCATCCGAAGTGCTTTTGTTTACCGGCGTTGCTATGGTTACCGGTCTTGTAAGGAAGTGCACCAATTCTCGCAGCGCCAATTCTCTTCCGCACAGAGCAGAACTGTGACCTATTTTACCCATTTTTATTGACTTAATTATAATTATATCATTCAATTTTACAGAATTTTTTTTTTATTACTGAAAAAATAAATAAATAAACGGGGTTGCGGGGGGGGGCGGACCGGGGAGGATTCTCCCAGTGGCTATTAGTGCCCCACTCCGCCCCTGGCAACCATGACGGTCAAGTGACTGGATGCAGCCCCGTTGAAAAAAATAGAATACCACTCTACACACTCAGGAGATTAATGATATTTAAATTATTATGACCATGAAGTCTTTATTTGCATGGGTTTACATTTCGTTCTGTGTAGCATGGAAAAATCTGAGAAACACTCCCATTCAGAATGCATTGGTTTACATTTCGTTCTTTGGAGCACGGTTATTTTTATTTATTATTTATTTTCAGTTTTTGAGGAGGTGCTTCAAAGATGCAAATGTTTCTGCAATAATCCAAAATCCAATGAAAAAACCCGTTGGCTTTTTGTCGAGGGAATCCAGGGCGACGCTCACTTCCGGGTTGGCCAACATACGTCATCCCTCCACCACTCTACTGTAAAAACACATGTTCAAGTTGAATGAGAATAATAATAATAAAAATAATTCTGCAATAGTATTTATTTAAGGGGGGGGGGGGGCATACAAGTCTTTTGGCCATTCGTAGTGTTGATCAGCAGAGAAATGATTTGTCCGCAAAGACGGTGTCGTCGCTTAGCAACGGAAGACACTGGGGTAGACAAGTCACCGGACTACTACTACCCATGCAAGTGAACGGAGCGTTCCACGGCATTGAGAAGACCCGTGTAATAAAGGCCTATAATATTTCTGTTTATGGCATATATTTCTCCTCAGATTAGGCCAATAAACCAATGATAAAATAAAAATAAAAACGCTCGATCAAAGGCCCGGCCCGAGTATAGTGGTGGGAAATATCGGCCCGACCCGACCTGGCCCGCGTCGGGCTCGGGCTCGGGCTCGGGCAGAGAATCTAAACACTGACTGGAACTACTTAGCAGGTGTCTGTAGGCCTATATCAGGAGTTAATACAGCCAATCAGAATACGAGTATTCCCCCAGACCGTGCTCTAAACAATATTATTCACGAGTTATAATCAACCCCTACACATCAATATTAATGATAACCCATTAAATACGGTATGATTTCTAGATGTCATGGCAACGTCCGCTCGCGACACTGGACTCGCGAGGCCTCGACGCAGACTTTTATTCACATAGCCAACAACAAGAGAATAGATGGCTAGATAATATAAACATCAAGACATACAATTCTAAAAAGAACAGATGAAGCAGCTACCCTTTTTTCCTTTGCGGTTTGCCTACAGAGCAGCACACCTGCATTTAATATATCCGTGTATTGTCACAATTTCTCAGAATCAAAGGTGAAAGTAGAAACGGGTGGCCAAAAGCTGTCATATTGTTAGTTATCACTAGTCTGGCTGAACGGAAGTGGACAGCGTCTATTGCCTAGCGTCGGATTTGGCCGCGACTCCTCCCCTTCCGGTTTCTGGCGTTCCCGTATTGTGCTCCCCCTCAAACTCGGAAACTAGGCAGTATGGCGAGTTTTGAAGAGGACTTTGACGGCGCTGTAAAGTTGGCATGTTTGGCTCTTTCCGTCAAATTGCAAAGAACTGCAAAAGATTTGCTTACAGCATTTGCTGAGGAAGAAAGATGTTCTATTTGGCATGGACACCGCTGCTGCTTCCCGGGCTTAGCCCCGCCCTAGACGATTGTGATTGGTTTAAAGAAATAAAAACAGGCCCGCCCAGTTTCCCCACGGATAGACGGCTCGAGGTAGCGTGGCTCCAGACCATTCTACTTGCTGTAGTTTGGTCTGGCTTTGCGAGACTAGTTATCACAGACAATTTTAAGTAGAAACGGGTGGCCAAAAGCTGTCATTTGTTAGTTATCACAGACAATTTTCAACAATGAATGATCTGGACGGAGCTCCTTAAGGGACATAGGGAGAACGCTCCCGGACAGAACCTTAGTTTGGAAGTCGTGCTTAGTGACACGAAAAATACTTCCAATTGAAATACAAAATTTAGAAAATACGTGTCCCTGATCACGTTTCAATAGATTAAATAACGTGACAGTGTCACGTATGTTCGTGAGACCAGGTTCGAGCGTGTGCATGGGTTGAATTGCGTGTGTCTCACGCCGAATTCATGAGACTTGAGAGCCCTGTACTTACGTGACACAAACCAGCACCGCAAACGTTCTTTCCCGCTTGAGATGACGTCTTTCTCCATAGGTTCATGGGTCTGATGCGCCGATTTCCCATGCTGATATTTCCGGAGATTCTCGGGCATCTTCGACAATTTGGCTATAGATTGTCTCATTACACGCTAAATAATATAATTATAGCCTAATTACATATATAGCCTACATATATATATAGGCAATATATATGATTAGGCAATATATATATATATATATAGCATTTGTGGTTTTGGCATAAACATAACTAGGGTGCACTGTACTATCTGCACACACCCTTTCTGAAGCCTCTCTCTCGCTCTCTCTCTCTGTCCCTCCCTCTCTCTCTTTCTCTCTCTCTCGTAGCGTTTTGTGGAGCACGTTAATTGTCTGAGAACACTCCCATTCAGAATGCATTGGTTTACATTTCGTTCTGTGTAGCACGAAAAAAGTCTGACTATCGTGCTCTGGAACACGATTCAATAGATTAACGTTCGTGCGCATGAGCACGAAATCGCGTGATACCGGGTTGTGTAATAATAATAAATAATAATACATTTAATTTAGAGGCGCCTTTCAAGGCACCCAAGGTCACCTTACAGAGCATAAAGTCATATAAATCGTTTAAAAACAAGACATTGTGGAAAAAAATAATAATAAATAAATAAAACAAAAACAAGACAATCAAACAATCAAGACAGTGATCAGTTAGACGTTGTGTGCGAGTTTGAACAGGTGAGTTTTGAGTTGTGACTTGAAGGTTGTAATGGTGTCTGACTGTTTTATGTGTGGGGGGAGGGAGTTCCACAGCCTGGGACAAACCTGTACAAACCTGGCACGAGATTTTGGGTCATTGTAACTATGAAGATGTACAGAAGTTACAGGGTATAGTGGAAGGCATGGAGATAGAGGGAGGTGCAGTAAGGCCAGCATTTTGTGAAGTGTGTACACAGGGAAAATTCACCCAAACAAGGAATAGGGAGCCAGACAGTAAGGCTAAGAAACCTTTGGAACTTGTGCACACTGGCTTAGCAGGTCCCATGCGAACACCGAGCATAGATGGACACAAATATACACAGTCTTTTACAGACGACTACTCAGGTACCATATTGGTGTATTTTCTAAGGTCCAAAAGTGATGCAGTACAGGCCACAGAACGGTTCTTGGCCGACATAGCACCTTATGGAGAAGTCAAGTGTATCCGTTCAGACAATGGCACTGAGTTTACATGTGGAAACTTCCAAACACTGTTAAGGAAGAATAAAATCAGGCACGAGACGTCTGCACCCTATTCGCCCCACCAAAACGGCACAGCAGAGAGAGGGCGGCGAACAAGGCAAGGCAAGGCAAGGCAATTTTATTTGTATAGCACATTTCATACAACATTGGCAATTCAAAGTGCTTTACATAGAGCATAAGAAATACAAAACAAGGAGAATAGATAGTATTAAACATAGAGGGTATATAAAGATAAAAGATAAAAATAAGGGTTAGGGTTAGGGTTAGAAAAATTATATTTTATTCAATTTCTTCCCTTCTACAATGCGGCAGCATAATCATTACTACAGATTTTTTTTCCCCACTTTATTCTGTTTTGGGCATTTCCTTCCAGTGCAAAGATAGAAATAGTTGTGGCCTGTATATGTATGCATGGCCTTCACATATTTTTTGTAAAGCTGTACATGTCTTTAAAGATATTGATGCGGATGTTTCCACATTTACATTTCTCAGTGCAAATGGGTTTTTGAATACGTTTCTGAAAGTAGTGCTTTGAGATGTTTGAGATAAAAAACATTTAATATGTTGGAAATATTTTTGGTCGCTGTGTCATAATTCAGCTTAATATTTAATATATTGTTTCTTATGGCACATTAACGAGAAAATGTCAAACTGGCACTGAATGTTGAAAAGGTTGCTGACCCCTGGTTACTGTATTCCCTCTCCCGCTCCATTACATGTATGTTTGTTTATTTCAAGTAAACTTGTTTTTCTGTGTTATTACAACCTTGCAACACATTTCCATTAATGTAGTTTGTTTATTCCTTAACAGTTTTCAAAAAACACAATCAAATGGGTATTAAAACCTAATCTTTGTCAAGCCAAACTCTTGAGTAATTATTTCAAAGAATAGGGGCGTGGAAATCAATGAGGTAAGTGGGCTTTGGGGCTTATCTTATGACTAACTTCGGATCTGAACTAATGTGAATTGTGAGTAGATCTCATGGTGTTTACATCGCTTTACTAGGATTTCTAAATTGCAGCTTCTGTGTTTTAACCCCTCTCAAATGCTACTGTTGTAATGGGGTTTTCTTAACCAGTGATCTTTATTGCATTTGTGAAAGCTGTTTGTGTGAGCTTGCTAAAAGTATATAGACCAGTTTTCCTGCCAGAAATAGTTGTAGCTGCGACATTCAATGGCCATACCTGCAGATTATCTACAAGGACAAGCATTAATTGATCTCATTACAAAATGACAATCGAACTATCAGGAAAATTGCTAATATTCGTTACAACCTCAATTCAACGCCATTTCGACGTGTGGTAAATTTCGGTGAAAATTAGCACGCAAATCATCGTTGAAACAACATAGTATTTTCGACATTCTCTGACCGTCGAGATACCGACTATCCACCACGTTGATTCAACAGTGAATTTTAGTCGTCTGACGGAAACCGACTATTTTAACCAACAATCAACCCGTTTTCGACGCCCCATTGCTGTCTTGGTTGCTACCTGTTTTAGGGACCGTCTACAAATTACACTCACAGACTGGTAGCAGAGACATAACCATGGAATTGTTTCTGGAAATTAATCACACAAATATATTGCATTATAGTTAATCATAACGCAGTTAATAGTTTAATATTCGACAAAAATCGAATATTAAACTATTATCACCGCGAGTGAGCATTGGTGACAATTAAGTGCACTGAGGTGTATTAAAAATATATTTCCAAAGTACACAATTCATTCCAAGTACATTTTTCAGAAATATAGCCTACCTCATGTGAAGTATATTTTAGGTAGACTGTTGGAATAGTATACTTCTTCTGAGATCTATTTAAGTTCAATGTAAGTGTACTTGAAATAAATATACCAACGCTAATGAATTAAAGTGTGGTTTCAGTATACATCTTAAAAGTATACTTAACTGATATTTTTCAACGTTTATGTAGAATATATTTTAGGTAGTGCATTTCAGTGAGGATGTCATCAAGCTCAACTTTGATAAACTGAAAATAAGTACACAACCCCTGTAATATTAGAAGTATGAATTCAGTATACTTCTTGAAAGTGTACTTCACTGATCTTTTTTGAAGTTTATTTAGCATATATTTCAGATGAAGTGTGTTTCGGTCACGATGTCATCAAGCACAACTTTAGTCTATTGAAAATAAGTACACTACTGCTGCAGTATTTGAAGGATGATTTCAGTATATTTCTTCAAAGACTACTTAACTGATCTTTTTAAAAGTTTATTCAGAATGTATTTCATAATAAAGTGTACTTCGGTCACAATGTCATCAAGCACAACTTTGGTCTATCTTTCGTCGTTTCTATATCAGATGCAGATGTGGCACTGTGTATTGAAAGACATAGGATTATCCCCCCACCCCCCTTCAATATTTATGCCAAAGTCAACAAGCTAAACACAGGTTCTGTCTTATCACAAAGTATTTTGAAAGGGTTACATTATTGGCTGGACGAACTCGTATTCACCAGCAGAGGGCGCTCTAGGCGTTACAGGTGGCTGGGCATCGGTGACTGACACCACTGTCGCGCTGAAGTAGGACAGTACACGAAGTATCGCTAATGAATGTATGCAACGCTAAAGAGAGCGCATCTCTAATGTAAACTGTTTATATTTCCAACAATTATGTTGTAATACACACAGTGTTGGTAATAACGCAGTTTAAAATAACAGCGTTACGTAACGCCCTCATTTTTTCAGTAACGGGGTAATCTAACTAATTACTATTTCAGTCGTTACAACGCCGTTACCGTTACTGTACGAAAAATGCAGTGCGCTACTATGAATTGATTGAATAAACTGCGTAATCCGAACGCACCCCTGGCTCCAAACACAAACTGCTAGTGAGGAGACCAGGGGGGTATACCACGAACCTCGCTGAACATACCCAGACTTCGAGCCGCAACTCGCAATCAGAGTTAAATGGTACCAAGACGCTTACTTTAGATTAAATTAGTTGAACCAGGTTTTCCGCTTTAGGTTCAATGCGCGTTCACATAAAAGGGGCGTTTATCGCGTCATTTGACTCACCCTTACGCAAAATGAATCGAGCGAGAGCGGTGTATTTCGCCCAAGGCGAGCAGTGAATTATTATGAACTCCTACGAGGAATTCAAAGTTCAAATCACAGCAGGGGAACACGGTTGCCCATAATATGGGGTGGCGTGCTGGCAAAAAATAGCCGACCGTGTTAATTCGTAAGTGAAATGATTCTGCATATTGTCTAAAAAATATCATGTATTATCATGCGTTTTACCCCCATGTGTGGTGCCACGTGCCAGCACGCTCCTACGAACATGGGGCCAAGTCAAAAATAAATATTAAAATATTATTCAATGTGGCAAGTTGTAAGCATCCATTTGAATAATTTCAGGTGAATCTAGCCTATGATTTGCAATGGCCTAGGCTCCAACCTTTAATCTCATGTTGATTACCTGTAGCAAATAAAAAGAAAACCCAAATTGATGCCGCTCCACCGCCCTTCACCACTTCGGAGGAGCTGGCTCTCGCCAATATCGAAGGTCGGCCGATGAAGGGGGGATGTCCTCTGACCCCACTGCCTCGACATCCAAGGCGTTTGTAATGAGTATTCACTGGTCATCTCCCGCCTCGACTACTGCAACTCACTCCTGGCTGGACTTCCTGCCTCTGCGATTAAACCTTTGCAGCGCATCCAGAATGCGGCAGCGCGCCTCGTGTTGAACCTACCGAAGTTCTCCCATGTGACCCCCCTCTTCCGGGACCTCCACTGGCTCCCGTAGTAGCTCGCATCAAATTTAAGACGATGGTACTGGCATACAAGGCAGTCGATGGAACTGCCCCTGCCTACCTCCAAGCATTGCTAAAGCCACACACCCCAGCTCGATCCCTCCGCTCAACTACCTCAGCTGGACGTTTGGAACCGCCATCGCTAAGAGCTAGCAAAGGCCGTTCAGCAAAGTCACAACTTTTCTCGGTTTTGGGACCTCAGTGGTGGAACGAGCTCCCTGCCGCTCTCAGGACCGCAGAGTCGCTCACTATCTTCCGAAAAAGACTCAAGACTCACCTGTTCAGAGTCCACCTCGACACTGCATAGCCAACCCCCCCCCTTCTGGCCACCATTGTACACTGTATTGTAATGTATTGTATTGTATTGCATTGTATTGTATTATAGTACTTAACTGTGGAGCAACTGCAGTAGCTGCTATCATGGCTGTAACACGGGGAATTGATTAGCCTAACGATTGTGGTACTTGCACTTGGTTCTATGAACATCCCTTCTGTACCGACAGCGATATATTGATGCACTTCTTATGACAAATGTACTTATTGTAAGTCGCTTTGGATAAAAGCGTCTGCTAAATGCCCTAAATGTAAATGTATTCATGTATTGGAAATGGACATGAATAATTGTCTTGCTAATCAAATGTGAAATGATTGAGGGTAAAATAATTGTGTCATTTTTAGTTGAAGGTAACATTATTTTGGAGGAGCCGCCGACAATCAATCTCCAATCAGAGGTTTATAACTATCAAAGCAAAGTATCACGTATTCTTCCAAATGTTTAATTTTTGGAAAGAATGTCTAGGTTTCCCTGATTCTTGCAGGAGACTCTGTCGCCCTGTGACAAGAGGGCGACTATGGAGGTGAATTTTTTTAACAATTCTCACAGCTATAATATGAATTTGTAGAATAAAAAATGCCCAGGCCTTGTGGTAGAAATTAAGGAGTATATTCTATGGTAAACCATGATTATTATGAGGTCTGTGTGTCTAATAGTGGAGAAACACACGGGGCCTGGGTGTCTGGGTTCAGAACAGATGGTGCCCCTAAAAAGGAGCAGGACGCTACGGGGATAAGGCATGCTGACCTCAGCCTTGTGTTTTGGGCTATCTTTGTTGACCATTTGTTGTCTATTTGCTGACTGTTCAGGTTAAGATGGATTTATGACTGAATGGAGGCAGACACTTCAAGGAGAAGCTGCTCTGTTTGTGTGTATAAAAAGACGCCGCAGTCTGTGAACCGCAGTGACTTTGCAAACTTACTCAGGCTGTTGTCGATGTTGTTTTTCTGCACGATAAAGTCTTTTGTCAATTCTTGCTCCGGACCCCTCGATTTCATTTCTCTCTCTCTCTCTTGAATTAGTCTAAGTGTTTTAAATCTCGATTAATCCACGACATAATTTGGCGTCACGAACAGGATGAAATAGGGACTCGTCAGCTGCCGGGCCAGAGGACGGGACGCGAACGGATCATACGACCAGAGCTCAAGGGTAAGTTGTCTTGCCATATATAGGATAGAGTCGTTTGATCTGTTCTTGCCCCGTCTGAACGCCGAGCAGCAGGTAAAGTGTCTCTTTGATCAAACGAACTAAAATTATAGATAAACGAGCGAGTGAGAGAGACGGGAGCTCCGGAAGAGATTGACGTGTGCGCGCACATATGCCCTAGGCGCTGTGGTTTTAAATGACCAAGACGCATTGTGATTTCCTATTTTGAAACGAGTAAACGAGTTGTTGTTATTTGGTGTTTTGGTATTTTGTTTAAATAGGCCTTCTGTAAAGTCCTGTGGCTGTCTTCTGAAGGAAGGAAGGAAGGACAGTGCAGTGTTTTGTTTAAATAGGTCTTCTGTCAAATCCTGTGGCTGTCTTCTGAAGGAAGGAAGGAAGGACAGTGCAGTGTTTTGTTTAAATAGGTCTTCTGTCAAATCCTGTGGCTGTCTTCTGAAGGAAGGAAGGAAGGACAGTGCAGTGTTTTGTTTAAATAGGTCTTCTGTCAAATCCTGTGGCTGTCTTCTGGAGGAAGGAAGGACAGTGCAGTGTTTTGTTTAAATTGACTTTCTGTAAAGTCCTGTGGCTGTCTTCTGGAAGAAGGAAGGACAGTGCAGGTCCGCAGGTCGGTTGAAGTAGGCCTACCTGTTGGATGAAAGCTGGGGTGGAATTCATTGCCGTTGATGAATTCATTTTTATTTGAGAAAGGTTTCCGTGGGATAGACGGGTGATTTTTAGACTCTTTGCTTGGACCAGTTCGACTGCAGAAAAGGGGGATTACTAATTCCGGTCGTGGTATCTTGAGAAAGCAGATTCTCGCACTTTTGTATAGATAAGTTTCTTGTCTGTTGGAATTCATTGCCGTTGATGAATTCATTTTTATTTTAGAGGTCTGCTTGGGATGTCGACTAGTTCCGGTGTTGGCATTTTTGAGAAAGCAGATTCTCGCACTTTTGAATAGATAAGGTTCTTGATTGGAGTACCGTTTGAGTTGGTATTTTGAAGAGTCTCTTGTTTGTTCGTAATCTGGTCGAGTGTGTATGTGATTAGCCATTATTTTGAAGGAATAGACTGGTTGTGCGAAACATCGATTGAGTGAGTTTCTTTTATTTTGGGCCAATTGAACAGTCTTCTGATCTTGGATCGATTTAGTGAACTCTCTCTCTTTTATTTTGGGCCGATTGAACAGTTTCCTGATCTTGGATCAACTGAGTGAATTTTCTCTTATTTTGGGCCGATTGAACAGCTTTCTGATCTCGGATCGATTGAGTGAATTTTAATTCTGATGTTGGCATTATGAGGGAAAAGGGATTTTATTTTAAGTTCAGGTTGAGTAGCTCAGATTTGGAGTACTTGACTGTTCATGTTTTAATCAAAAGGCCAGTTTCTACGCTCGGTCAACCTTGTATTTGTAATTGATTACAAACAATTCGGACATTTTTCAATATAAGATAAAGAAATTGTATGAACCGGCTTATTGTCTGTATTTAAGTCGTGTTAGGATTAAGTCCTCGGAGGTTTTTACGACCCGGTTCATTTTTTGTTGTTGTTGATTCTGTCATAAATAAATTAGGTGGACAGAGAATAGTTAATTTGTTTAAATTAGTTGATAATCATAAATAAATTAGACGGATAGAGAATAGTTAATTTGTTGAAGTACTGAATAAATGTGTAAATCCTCTTTGACATCACCGCGCTGACTAACTGCACGTGCACGAGCAAACACACAGGGGTCGAGCAGGAGCCTGCAAGGCAGAGTTGGTAATTGGTAGCAGTAAAGTGTTGGGGCCACATTCCAATCTTCAGGAGGGAGACGAGCGCTTGGGGGGAGTTCACGTTTGTAGCTTAGAGATAGTAAAGTATTTAAACTAACTAGTAGAATAAACTCAAATAAATTGTATTAATAAATAGTGTAATTCAGAAAAAATAAATAAGGTAATAAAGTAATAATTAAAAATGGCACCAACAGCGGTAGAGATTTTGAGTAGAGACCGTCTATTGCTCAAAGGTGAGATGAAAAAGATCTCTGAGAATTGGGAAGAAAGGACAGAAGCAGCAGGTACTATATGGCCCATGGGAGGGACTTTTGATTCAATAATGTATCGAGACATGGAGGTAGTAATAAGGAATTACATAGATAACAGAAGTGGAAAAACGGCCTTAGCGAAGAAAGACAGGGAAAGGTTAGTGCTAGCTTTGTTCGAAAAGGAGGGAGAGAGGTGGCGCGCAATACAACGAGTGGCCAGAAAAATAATCACAAGGGAAGAGTGTAACAATGCTGACATTTGTTGTAGTGAGGGTGAAAACGAGAATGAAGGAGAGGAGGAGGATGACATTGAACATGTTGGTGAAGGGTCATCACAACCATGTGTAAAACACATTACTAAGAATGCTAAAAGGAAATTAAAGAAGCGGAACAAAAGAAAGGAGGAGTGGTCTAGTGGGACACAAGGGGCAGAGGAGCCTGGCTGCAGTACATCAGTAAGCCCCACACCACTCGAGTTAGATGAGAAACTAAGGAGATCACAGAGAGAAGGAAAAGCACCCGAAACTTCTCCGGGAAATTATCCTACTCTAGTCAACGGACAACAGGCCCATTATCAACCGTGGGGTTCACAGGACTTAAAGGGAGTCATTTCTAAACTCCCTAACATAATTAACGGGGCGTCTAAATGGATTAGAACATTTGAGGAGCTCACAGTGGGAAAGCTAATTGCAGTGGGTGACCTGAAAGCTCTGTTGGCAAGAGTATTGGGGTTATCTAAAATGGAGTCTGTACTGAGGAATGGAGGGTTGGACATAATGGATGGAATGTATGATGGGACTACACTTGATCGCTACAGAGTGGCGATGTGGAACACACTCAGAACGGAGTTCCCTACCCATATCGATCATAAAAACATGAGAGGCCTCCCCATCAATGACACAGAGAATCCTGCATCCTACCTCCAGGCCCAAGTGGACAGATGGCGCTTGGAGACGAATGAGGATCCTGAGATCCATCCGGTGTTCTCTGTCATGTTTAGAAACTCTGTGATAGAGACACTTCCCAGCCAAATCAAAGCCAAACTAGAGGATGTGGTTGGACTGTCTACATCAGGATCTCATAGAAATTTTAATGGCCATTTAGTTCATGCAGTGGATGAATATCGTCAGAATAAACAAAGAATACAGGAACAAAGCAAAGAGGTCCAGAGGAAGCTATATCAGCTTCAGCTGGAAGATCTCACAAGGAAGGAAAGAGATAAGGAGAGACAGGCAGGTGTTTTAGAACCAGCTGCTGTAATTTCGCAAGCCGCCCAGCAGGGCGCACTTCAAAACCAATATCCACGATTGGCATTTTCTCTCCCAGTACAACAGCCTCAGAGCCAACTGTCACCTACTCCACCTGTTACACATGTACACATCCATAATTATGGGAACCCCACAAATAAAAATAGACAGAATCAGGGGCCCCGAGGACAGTTTAGAAACAATCAACAACCAGGATCCCAAGGACAACGCAGAGGTCCTTTAATATGTTATGGGTGCAACATGGAAGGACATATGAAGAGAAATTGTTTGACTAACCCTCTTCCATCCCAGCAAGGACAGGGTAACAGCGACCAGGGACAGGCGGGTCCCTTTTTAGGTCAGGGATACTAGGGGTGCCCAGAGAATCCACAGGGGGAGGGTCAGCTTGTAGCAATCACAAAACAAGCTGATGAGGAACCAATACTGCAGGTTCTGATAAATTATAGAGGCACGCCAATGATGGCCCACACTGGAGCCACTTACACTTGCGTAGGTCCAAATTATGCCTCTCACCTCACCCTGGCAGGTAAATTCACCAAAACTTTAGGATTCTCGGAACACACGCAGTTAATGCCTATGACAGCTCCAAGGATGAGAATCTGTGAATTCCTATTTTAAGTTGTATGAGTGAGTGAGTGAGTGAGTGAGTGAGTGAGTAAGAGTTAGCATTGAGTTAAGTTAGAGGGGACAGATGAAGTGATTTGTGAAGAGTGAGACAAAGAAGAGGAAGAGTGTGTAGATTGGCAACGAGAAGTGACGATGGGATTGGAGAAGGCTTTCCGGTTAGAATTTTCTTTGGGGAGATTCATATCTTTCGATGGCTTTTTTAAGATTAATAAATCTAGTTTTGGAGAGTGTCCAAAAAACGAATAAACCAGAAAGGAAAGGAAAGGATTACTGAAAGTGAAAATGGTTATGGAGATTTGTGAAAGCAAAGGAAGTAGATAAAGAGAGGTAAAGAAAGTTAGAGAGAAGGAACGTAAGTAATGAAAAAACCCGCAGGTGGGGGCTGGACAGAGAGACAACAGAGAGAAAGAGATTGAATTTGCATTGTGCCTAATACATGATTTATGCGTTTGGATGTACTCTGTAATTGGTTCCTGTATGTAACCCATGTCCACTGTTTTAGAAAAAACCTAGAACCACCGCTGGGATTGGTGATTCTGTGGCTCTTGGAGACTCTCCATCGCGTCGGAATATCATGTGGTATATATCATTACATCTTGGTACACAGAGCACTGGTGAGACAACGGGTTGGATCAGAGAGAGAAGGTGTTTGGAGAAGGGAGAGGAATGTATAGAAAGCAAAAAGGGCGGATGCGAACCGACCCGGAGGTAATAAATCAGCAGAGAGGTGGCTGGGGTCGTTTAGCTCAGGAGGTAGAGCAGTTGTCTAGTAACCAAAGGGTTGCTGTTTCGATCCCCATCTCTCCTAGCTGAGTGTTGATGTGTCCCTGAGTAAGTTACATGGTGATCACAGGATTTAGGAATAATTATCTAGACTCCAAAACATGAGCAATTAGCGTTAAAAATTGTCTGCACACCACACTCCACAGGAGTCAATGGGTTCAATGGCGCCAGGGTAAAGTGACTCATCAAACGAGGAGCAGACCCAACCCATGGACTCTGCGTGGATAGGTGAATGTTATTTTGGTGCTTGGGCCTGACGAGGTCTGGGTGCCAAGATAACAACACAAATAAAATATTTCCTTCGAGATTATGATAAGTAATAGACAATTTATTAAAAGCAATCTTATAACTTAGAAAAACAATCGGCAATACTTAAAAATTAGATCAAATAAGTATGATAGAACGTTATCCAAATTTCTAATTTAGGTTATACACAATGACAAATGTAATTTAAAATAAATAAGTAAAATAAAATAAGAAAGGGTGTGTGCGAGCCTTTTCTCATGTGTGTGTCAGGGCTGCCGAGGTAGGGGAGAATCCTCTCCTACTCCAAGTGACTGAGTACACAAGGGGATACACAAGCATACTTCAGATAAAACAATATGGTTAATTACTAAATAGAAACAATGTATCAATTCAGTGTTGAATAAACTAGTTAAGATCAACATAGAGGATTTGGGTTTGGTATAGTAGTGAATCAAAATATGGAAAACACTAAATGCAAGCAATAGGTAGAATAAAAGGTATAATTAGGTCGTCCAATTCAAATAGATAGTGAAGGGCAATCGGGTAGTATTATGAAGAGAATTGTGATTTTGAGCAATGGTTAAGACAAAAATGAGTCGCCCAATATTGAAGATGCAAGTTTTAATATTGTGATTTTTGTTTTCTTTCACATCTCCCTAGTTAAGGACAATAGGTGGATTGACGCTACATCTGCTGGGAAGGAGACATACATGCTATGTTGTCAAATTGGATTCGGAAGTAGTGGGTTTACCTTCAAATGCCACTAATACTGCTGCAACACTTTAATAATTTTAACTCTGATAAATTATCTTTTGTTTTATAGTCGCCCTGATGTGCATTCATGACGCACACATATGGCTGCATAAGGCAGATGCGGCTGAAGACTCTGTCTCCATCCCTCCACTTTGCGATCTATACCACCATATAGGTGGGGATTGATCGTATCCCAGGTACGGCATCCTGCAATAAGCCAGTATGGAAGGCTGGTTAGCCAACGACGGGTAAGATCCCACCTTGAAGCCCGGGACAACCTAATTCAGGCACAGTCACGATTACTTGGCAGAGTCACTGTGAGCACTGGCTCACTTGATCATGGAGTGACGGACTGCAACCATCATAGGAAAAGCCGGCTGATGAAAGGTGGAGGGGGAACAGGAGTCAGATATGTCAGCTATGGCAGCAGAAGTGGTCTTGGAACGGGGCATGTCGCGTTTTTATTTTATTTAATTTTTCCTTTGTGGTATAGAAGGCCACTAATGCATGTACGTTTTTTCGGTTTAGTGCATGACTTTGGAACAGCGTGGTTTCAGGCGGCTGATGGTAAACCCACCCATATTGGGCTTTGGATTTGAACATACAGGTTTCGATTTCCCTTCCCAAAAGATTGGTTTCAGTTTGCTGATGCTTAAGGTTACACGTTTCGACGTTGGTTGCACCAACGGCGTTATTAGATTTGCTTATCATTTACTGCGCATGGCTTTGACCATTGCGCAAGGGGGGAGGTATTGAGGAGAATTAGAAAAAATTTGAAAACAAGGTTTTTCTTCACCATACTTGCAAACAATGATTAACATCCAGCTAAATGAGTGTGAAATATTTGAAAAAACAGTGTTTAACAGATGGGTAGAAGCAGTCCCATCAGAAGACCAAAGTGCGGTTACGGTAATCAAGGTTCTGACTAGAGAAGTCATGCCAAGGTTTGGAATTCCGTCACAAATTAGCTCAGGCAATAGGGCAGCGTTTATTCAGAAAACACTCAAACAAGTGATTTAACATCTGCATGTCAAACAAAGATTAGGCTGTGTCTACATTCCTCAAACCACAAGGTATGGTGGAGAGAGGAATCGGACGCTTAAGACAAAGATTAACAAAATTAAATTTGTGTACTAAATTAAAGGACTAATGCACTACGACTGACACTAATGAGTTATCGTATGAAAAACTAACAGAACGACGCATCTAACCCCGCATGAAATGTTTACGGGTCGACCCATGCCTTCATCTGTCATTCGAGGGCCTCACAAAGGTCCTCCATTGGAACAATTGAAAACTGAATTAAGACGCTATTTGGGACAACTAACTGGCATACACAGGCTTATTTTTCAACAAGAGAAAGACAGAGTTCCAGAGTTGGAGAAGGAGCCACCAAGGGGGGTGGAGCCAGGTGACCAAGTGTATCTCAGGATGTTCAGGAGAAAGTGGAACTAGCCCAGGAGAGAAGGACCATACAAAGTCACCAACGCAACACCAACAGCCATCCAAGTGGAAGGAAGTGCCACGTGGTATCATCTCAACCACTGCACAAAAACCGCTCAACCCAAGTCCAGGGATGAGTGTGAGGAGGAGGAGCCAGACGCAGACACACCTGGGGCTGACCAGCCGCCCCAGGATCAGATCCAGTCGAGCCAAGAGATTCAGCAACATGATGTTGCTGAAAATGGGGAGCCTGTTTCTGATCCTTTACGGGTTGTGCCAGATTCCGCTGGCACAAGCACAGACCCCGAGGAAGGATGAAACCACGGAGACAACACAGACCTGGAAGAGCCAGGAATCAGGGGCTGGTACTGAAGGAAGCCTAAGAGAAACACAGGACAATCCGGCCCCAACTCACTCAGGAATAGTCAACAAGAAAGGGAAAATAGTCTTATATGCTCAGATACCACCGCGAGACCAAATTAATGAATTTGTGTTTACTGTTATGTCGGATAACCAACCGTTATGTGCATTAACCTTCCACCAGAATCGTGAACATGTGCACAGGAAGAATCGGTGTGAAGTAAATATCCAAGTTAATCCAATGAAATGGTGTTTAACAGTAACGTCAGGGTTGCATGGGGCTATAACAGAAAGTATAAATTAAATATGAGAGAATATATACTTCTTAAAGCTGTGGCTTGGCAGAACAGACAGGCTTTAGATTGGCTTTTAGCAGAAAAGGGGGGAGTTTGTGCTCTTATAGGTGAAATGGGTTGTACCTTCATTCCAAATAACACTGCCCCAGATGGATCATTCACACTTGCGATGAACAACCTAGAGGAGTCGGGTGACTGGGAGAGGATGCTCTATGGGGAGATAGATTGGAGTGAATCTAGAGAGGAGACCGAACTGTGAGAATCTGACATCAGAAGGAGGTCCTATTTTCTTAACTGGCGACCTCTCCATGTGAACCACAACCATTTCGGACAGTTTAAACAAATGGACATTGGACTAATGGGTTTCAGGGCTGGTGGCTGCAAACAGAAGCAACAACCACGATGCCCAAACCCCCCACGTTTATATAGTATACCGGTACATGACGATAATCAGAGCTATCCAAGTCTATGCAAGCTTGTTGACAATCTTAGTTTTTTAATTTCTATTATTTACTCATTTTGAAATGTTATTTTTCTGAGTTTCATATTTTTTGTCATATATTCTGAAATGCTAATTTTCAATGCATGCTGAAAATACTATGTTATGTGTGAATTCTGGTTAAACATTTGATAGATCTTTTTGCCTTAAACAGGTTTAAAATCCTGAGAATTATACAGGTTGAGATTCCTGAACATGCTTAAAGGTTTTTAATGATGATCAAATGTAGTGCAAAATATGGCCTAAACGACTGTTATGTTTTTGTTGTGATCTTATCTTACAAAAAAGGGGGGATGTGTGGTAGAAATTAAGGAGTATATTCTATGGTAAACCATGATTATTATGAGGTCTGTGTGTCTAATAGTGGAGAAACACACGGGGCCTGGGTGTCTGGGTTCAGAACAGATGGTGCCCCTAAAAAGGAGCAGGACGCTACGGGGATAAGGCATGCTGACCTCAGCCTTGTGTTTTGGGCTATCTTTGTTGACCATTTGTTGTCTATTTGCTGACTGTTCAGGTTAAGATGGATTTATGACTGAATGGAGGCAGACACTTCAAGGAGAAGCTGCTCTGTTTGTGTGTATAAAAAGACGCCGCAGTCTGTGAACCGCAGTGACTTTGCAAACTTACTCAGGCTGTTGTCGATGTTGTTTTTCTGCACGATAAAGTCTTTTGTCAATTCTTGCTCCGGACCCCTCGATTTCATTTCTCTCTCTCTCTCTTGAATTAGTCTAAGTGTTTTAAATCTCGATTAATCCACGACAGCCTACATAGCGGTTATATAAGGGATAATGGACAACACGGCACTTGACTATAGGTTAATGTACGTTGAACGTGCGGGGCCACCTTCGAACTTGAAACACAGACACACTGCGCAACAGTAAGTGCACGGCTTCTTTGTGTAGCATTGCCTACATACGGTCCAACAAGGACGATCAAATAACGAATACCCTCTGATGAGAATCTGTATCTCTCATAAAGAATATCGTCAGACAATGCCAAGGGATCGGTTCTGTCCCGAAAAACCCTCTGTCTCCGGAGAGACGCCTGTACGATGAGTGTGCCGTGGTCCACGGGAACATCCAAAAATGGTGACGCCATTGTCGGAGGAGGGGCTAGGAAGCTGCGCACGCCGATTTAAGTAGCCGATCTCCGGCTAGGTGCGTTTTAATATCCATCCGTCTCGGAGGTCCGAGGACGTTGCCTAGCGACACGCACAAACACGCCCCTTTTCCTCGGACGGCGATCTCGCCATCTCGGTTGAACTCAGTGGTGACCGAGCGAAATTCCGAGACAGAATTCAAGATGGCTGCGCCCGTTGTGACTTGAAGTATGAACTGTTTTCATTGTGCTTGGACCTCTTTGGTGGTTTAAATGGTAATTTCAATCACTCGTATTACTGCAATACCTTACTGCGTCCGTATCTCTGCCTATGTACACAAATATATTGTATTTGTGTACAGCACTTTGGTCAACAAATGTGCTATATAAATAAACTTGACTTGACTATGGCCTACTTATATTGGATCGCCTGGTCCTCTGCCAATGCTACCGCGATAACAGCTTTCCGGGTGGCGTCCATGTTTTCCTCCAACGACCGAGCGAAATAATAAAACGCTTGAAGTGTGGGCGTGGCGTCAGATCCGAGATCCGAGTCGGTTCGCAGAGAATACTCGAACGCAGCATAAGCTGAAAAGCTGCTCCCGACCAGGTTTGGTTGCGAGCATAAAGGCTCGATTCCACCGGAGGCGTACGCGCCGCGGGACGGCTGCGCCGCGGTCACCGCTGCTGATCGCTTCCACTATAATCAATGAGACCATTTCCACCGGGCGCGCCGCGGAACGTTTCAGCCGCGTCCCAGGAGCGGCGTGCTGCGCCGCGGCGCTATCTTTCCGTCCAATTCTATTTTTGCCGCGAGCCGCTGCTAAACCGCGTCAATTTCGACAGAGCAGGTCGAGCCGGGCAGGAAGTGAAAAGTAAAAGCCATAGAGCATCCGGTCAATTTTCAAAATAAAACACAATACTCAGCTCATGTAACTTCACATCAACATTATTACGTCATGACCGGTGGGTCTCAGAGGGTCGGCAACATGGACGACGAGAGACTCATTATCGAAGTTCAGCAACATGAAGTCATTTATGTACCAAATCATCCTTTTTATTAGGAAAATGTCAGAAAGGACAAAGCGTGGCATTTAATTGCAATAGTTTTGGGAGTGGAAGGTGAGTACATTAGGTTTAGGATTATCGCATGATCTCGTGATCTCGCGTGAATACGGCTGGCTCGCAAGGCAGCGCTACGCTGCCGTTACGCGCCCGGTAGGAATGGACGCAGGGCAGAGGACGCGGCCGATCCGCGGCGCGTACGCGTCCGGTGGGATCCCGGTGTAACGCCCCGTGCCCACTACCTCCTTCAGTCAACGGAGGTGGGAAGGCGTTCCCCGATGGGGGAGTAGTCTTTGCAGAGGCATCCGTCAGCCAATCAAATCGCTTCGCCGGGTTCTTCCCGCTACTTCCTGCTTGTTTTGCGATGCAAGATGACCCGCTTTCCCGCTTTCCAGTATCGTCAGAGCCCGAGTCGCGTCACAGTGCTTAAATTTGCAGACGCGATCTGATTGGATGACGGATCCGTCGCTGCCGAAAAAGTTGAAAATTTTTCAACTTCTTGACTGAGCCGAAGGCTCCAACGGAACGGACGGATCCACAATGCATTGCGCGTCCGTCCCCATTCAAGTCAATAGGGACTTTAAGCAGCGACGGTAGAGGGACGGCTACGGCGTCCGCGAACATTCCAACGAGTTGCCGTAGTAGTGGTAATCCACTATCACTAAGCAATTGTAACTGTCAACGGCTACTTCTTGCGGACATCTTTCTGCATTTCGTATTCTGTATTCGTCCACCTGATCCGACGTTAAAGGTTTTTTTAAACTAAAAGTATCTAAAAGTACGTATTAGGTCATTATGTCTCTTAAAATGGCCCGAGAGCATTTGATATTTGCGTTGGATGACAACTTAATTACGGACGAGGAGTTTGTATTACTCTACGAAGAGAACCGGTCCAGCAATTTAGACTTGCCATACAACATACAATTGTTTTGGCTTTATTGACGGCACTGTACGACCTATCGCCAGACCGGGATTAAACCAACGGGTGTTGTACAATGGCCACAAAAGGGTACACAGCCTAAAATTCCAGGCAGTTGCCATCCCAAATGGCCTAATCCCCAATCTGCATGGTCCAGTAGGTAAGTTAGGTCTTATGTGACAACGTGTTACATGGGGGGGGGGGGGGTCACATTTAGGTCTACTCCTATTGCTGAGTTTGATGTGATACATGTTTACCTATTTTGTATTGCAGAGGGAAGGAAACATGATTCTGGCCTTTTAGCAGACTCTGGTTTGCTACCTGTGCTGGAAGAGCATGCAGTGTCCCCTGCGGGACATCCAATGTGCCTATATGGAGATCCGGCATATCCACTGCATGTCCACCTCCAGGCCCCATTTAGAAATGTCAATCTCACTCCCCGGATGATGGCATTCAACAAAGGCATGAGTGAAGTGAGAGTGTCTGTAGAGTGGATGTTTGGAGACATCGCAAACTATTTTAAGTTCATGGACTTTAAGAAAAATTTAAAAATTGGGTTGAGTAGTGTAGGTAAACTGTACATTGTATCTGCTTTGTTACGAAATGCACTCACTTGCCTGTATGGTAATCAAACATCACATTTTTTTAAATTGGATCCTCCACACATTCGGGACTATTTTGCATGAGTATGTATGTATATAGTATGTAATGATAAGATATAGGTTACCTTAGGATATAATGTAAATAGTATGTAATGATAAGATATAGGTTACCTTAGGATATAATGTAAATAGTATGTAATGATAAAATATAGGTTACCTTAGGACAGGGGTTTTCAAAGTGTGAGAGAGTGAGCCCCCCCTCAGAGAAAAAAAATTCAGCTGAGCCCCCCCCCAAAATTTTTTTTTCTAAAGACCTGTGTTTTGAAAGCTATCCTAATTATTTTACACATTTTAAACATCTCTGATCA
Organism: Gadus macrocephalus; assembly: GCF_031168955.1. NCBI lineage: Eukaryota > Metazoa > Chordata > Actinopteri > Gadiformes > Gadidae > Gadus > Gadus macrocephalus. Next base: position 26,345,782 of record NC_082397.1, read on the forward strand.
TAATTTTAAAACATTTTAAACATATTTTTGAAACATTTGAAACATATTTTTGAAACATTAAAAAATCTTTGTGCGTTTTTAAACACATTTCTTAACACAATTTATGAACTTTATCTAAGCATGTTTTAGCTTAACCTTTTTTAAATACATTTGAACATCTTAATCTGTGTAAACTGCCAGTTTACACAGATTCATTCAGGGTCACCGACTCTGAATTTTCAGAGTCGAATCAGATCTGCTTTTTCAGTCCAGAGATTCGACTATTCGGCGGGGTTTGTTTACCGGCGTTGCTATGGTGACCTAAATTATTATAAGCAACTGAAAACGATGCCGGTTTGAAACTAAAACTGTGATTCTGAAAAAAGTATAAATGCTATCAAAATTCCGTTTCGATAGTATTGAAGATACAAGTGTGTAGATTTGTTCAATGGTTTGAACTATGGTAAACGGTCGAAAAATGAATGAGTTACGATGTCTAGAATTAGGTGTATCAGAATGGGCTGACGTCTTCAATGAAAACAGCTGAAAACGAAGCGGTATGAAACTAAAACTGTGATTCTGAAGAAATTTTAAATGATATCGAAATTCTGTTTAGATATTATTGAAGATACAAGTGTGTAGATTTGTTAAATGGTTTGCACGAAGAGAAACGGTTGAAAATCGATTTAGTTAGGTTACTTCTACAGTTGAAGTATAATTGATGATTTGAATCATCGACTTTCAGGTTTTTCTTCGGGTTTATTTTTTTCTTACGTCGCGCCCCTCCTGAAGAACTCTGGCGCCCCCCAGGGGGGGCGCGCCCCACAGTTTGAAAACCACTGCCTTAGGATATAATGTATATAGTATGTAATGATAAGGTATATGTTACCTTATCTCACCTTAATAAAAAAAAGAGCAATGTCCAGACATGTGTGTACAGTGCATTATATTCTGTTTTATTTATTCACCAGTCATCTAAAAATGATTTGCTTACGTTATTATTTAATTAATGTAATTTTTTATTTGGTGAGTATGCTCCAGTCCAGGTTCACTGCAAGAGAAAAAAAACCAAGATTTGTAAGACATGACAAGACAAAGTTTTCACAAGTAGAGTTCACATAAAATGTAATAACATTGCTTTCATTAGAAGCACAGCAGACAGACTCTACATAGCTAGTGCTTTAGGCATTACCTCTTAGATCATTTACTTAATTTTTCAATAACAGCAAGCAACGCTTGCCCTTGCTGCTGCTGCAGGAGCATGGCCTGGGTAGCCTGCATTTGAGCCTGCTGTTGCTGCATCATCTGCATCATTTCTAGCATTTGCTGCTGTGCCTGTGGTGCCCTCCTCGCTTGCTCCTCCATCTCTAGTTTTTTTAAATCAAGCTCTTTCTCTTTTAGCGCTCTATCAATTGCGCTTCTCTCCCTCAAAAATGCAAGGGTGTCATTTCCACTTCTCCTATGCTTCCTACTAGGGATCGACCGATACCGATTTTTTAGGGCCGATACGATACCGATATTTTTTCCTCAGCCTTAGCCGATACGCCGATACCGATTTTCTTGAGCCGATTTTTTTTTTTTTTTTTTTAATGGAACATTTATTGAACTTCAATATAAAAAACAATATTTAACAAATAGTAAAAACAGGTGAAGTAAGAACAAGTAGATGAACAATATTTAACAAATATTAAAAACAGGTGAGGTAGAACAAGTGAAAAAAATAAATATAAAAAAAAAAAATTAAAAAAAAATCGGCGAAAATCAGCCGCGTATCGGCCGATACCGATACACGTAAAAACCGCGAATATCGGCCGATAATATCGGCCGACCGATATATCGGTCGATCCCTACTTCCTACAATCCTCTCCATCCTCACTCAGCCTCCTTTTCGTTTGGCCCATCCTCTCCATGGCCCTCTTCCTAGCCTCCTCTGCTTTGGCCCTGTCTGCCTCTATTTTTCCTCTGTTTTCATTCACTCCTCTTGTCTCTTCAGCTGCCTTCGCCTTCTCCGTTACCTCCTCAATTAATTGATCTATTTCTGTCATGATTATTGAGGTCCCTGAACTCCTCTCATCTCTGTTGTTCTTTTTAATGAATTTGTCCTGGATCAGGGCAAACCTCTCCCTCACAGACCTCTGAGACACCCTAAATAAAAGGTCCAGGGAACTATTCAGACGGTCTGCGATTGCAGACCAGGCCTTCCCCTTGTCCACACTCCCCTTCTTAAATCGGTATGGCTCCGACACTAGCACTTCTCTGGCAAGAAAAGTGTCGTGCCTCTCTGTCCATTCCATGGGGGCACTAGATACATTTGGGCAACTAGTTAGCAAAGCTTCAACATATGACCAACTACACAGTTTTGGATATAAAATAGGTAATAGTTAAGATACCGGTGTTGTTAAATAGTTCTAATCAAAACTGTTGAGAATAGCCTATTTGTTAGCTACAACGTTAGCCTGGCTAACTAACGTTAAGGTTACTTACTGTGTTCTAGCATCTTCTTGGGCAACGGAGGACATATCTATGAACAAACATGAAAATCGGTCAAATTAGCGGGTATCTTTAACAAATATACTAATAATCCATAAAGCTGCTAACGGTAGAATCAAATAAACACGAAATGACAGTATTACATACGATAAAAAAAAACTTATAATTACCTGCTTGAAATGTAACGTAGTATTGAATACGGCAAACCAGTCGCTCTCCCGTAGTAGACAGTTGGGCTACAACGGCAGGAAATGTAAACATGCGCAAAGTGTGGGCAAAGTGTCACTCGAACGCCGTAGCCGTCCCTTCAACCGTCGTTGCTTTAAGTCCCTAACTGTACGTCCACACCAGGAGCGACCAAAGCGTCGAAGACGCTTTGGTCGCTGCGAATTTTCGCTGCGAATTTTTCTGTTCGCTTTGGTCGCTCAAGTCGCTCATGACGTACAATTCAATTATGCAGACGCATTTAAAGGAGCCGTATGCGTTTAGTAGGCCCTACAGACAGCCATATCAAATATTGAACTCTCCCATACACCTTGGCCATATTGCCGAGACGGTTTTGCTTGTTCGATAAAGTGCTTCGACAACAAGTAGGACAGTGATTCCCCCCAATATAAAAAAAATCCTAAAATGTAGGCTAATTACAACCGAGAACAAAAAACCCTGCGTGCTGTAGTAGTTGAAATATGTTTCACTGATCTGGATCTGCAAATCATGATCTGCACTCATTCGTCGCATTCAAAACAAATAGACGTTGGCGCACATGGCTAATTTGCATATGTGCAAAGGACTGGTTGGCTCCGCAAGGCAAATAATGGAACATATCTATCTATCTAGGCCTTTCTGTCTATCTATCTATCAACGCGTGTCTAGTTTTAATGTGATGTATTGTGTGTATGTCCAGTCAGACTTGTTCTGTGTGGTCTTGTAGGCTACTGTCCTGTGTGGGACGAACCACCTAAATGGATTCCCGACGATTTGTGTCGTTTGGTATTAATAAAGACTTGACTATCTATCTATCTAGACTATTTAATTAAAAATTATTCACCTCAGGCTCCGTGAATAGTGGGGAATAGAGGCATAAAAGACAAGAGATATATCCCTTGTCATTTATCCCTCGTCTTGTCGATTAGTTTGTTTATGTGACGGTTTTGTTTAAAGCATGCTACACGCGATTGGTTGGTTAGATTGGTGGCATGTAGAGCAAATTATAATGATTCCCGCTTAAATACGAACGTTCTAGATCATGTAGCCTATAAATACTCCCACTTATCATCACTTGATATCCAAACCACTATGGCGTTTCGATCTCTGAACTGAAAAAGGGTGGGTTCGTACAACACCGGGTGCCCAGTTACAGCCGCGATTAATACTTCAGCCGACATTTTGTTCAGTGAGTGAATAAAGGTAGGTAGGAACCAAAGTGCCTGCCGATGTTCCCTGGGATCCACGCAAGCGAAGAGCGTCTACATTCCGATTGGCTGTCAGTGTTTGGTCGCTGAAGCGAATAATAGTCATTTGCATAAAGTTAAAAAGTTTTCAACTTCTTTTTGACGCTCTGGTCGCTCAACTTTGGCCGCTGGTAGCGTTGGTCGCTTTGGTCGCTTTGGTCGCTCTTGCCCATAGAAAGTGAATGACTTCCGGCGATTTGGTCGCTCAATTCGCTTCTGGTGTGGACGGACAGTAATGGGGATCACGCAACGGACGGAGGTAGTGGGCACGGGGCGTAAGTCACCATGGCGATACAGCGATGCTTAAAGAGATCGACTTTCGTGGTACAGCTAACCCAGGCTTTCAGCTCAACATACCTCGCTAACCCTCTAATGGAGTTTCGTAGTACAGGCCCCGGGTGGGTTAACAACGAGATAAGCGATTATGATTGGCTAAGGCAGAGTCATGTTTCATGGCAGCCAATCGGCGCCAGTGTTTTTAGACACAAACCAGGACACGCGCGCCACACACACGCAAACGCACTCACCAAACCGATTTGATGAAGCAGCAGTAATAGCGAGTCCGGAGCAATCCGATTAATAGTTGGCATTTTCTGTAGTATCTGGCAGATGTTGCACAGCCTTTGCAACCAAGCAAATTGAAATCCACGCCCCATCCAAACTAAGGCCGCGTTCACATCTAGCGTTTTTTTAAATCTGCCAGCGCTTGTTTTACATTATATCCCTATGGAGCAGAGCGTTTCTGGAAAAAGTCACGGCCGCTTTTTTAAACGCCTCTCCCAGCGTTTTTTTCTGCCATACGGAGCGTTGAAAAAAGTTCAACTTTAAGAAGAAAGCGGCCGACGTCAGGCATCTTTTGGACAACTGACCAATCACAAGCGGAACATTGACACTTTGTCACGAACGAAACTCTCAACTGTCAGCTGTCAAACTGTCAACTGTCAAAACAAGAAACAATGGCGAAAATATCAGTCGGGAAAGTGCCGGTGGAGCGGTTAATCGTTTTAATAACGGAACGTATCGAGATATGACATGTCTAATGGGCTCTACCACAACACCCACCACAAGAAGTCGATATGATCGGGTTGATCCTTGAATGTCCATGTAAGTATAAAATATTTTCAACTATTCCGGTTGGTAGCACACAGCCGTTTAGAGTGGTAGGTTATGTCGTTGGAGACGGTTGATAAATGTGTTCTGGGAGATAGTTCAAACAAATAAAATGTATCTGATTACAGTGCACAACAAGCAGACCTAGACCCAGACGTAGCTAACTGTTGTTTACCTATCTACATAGGGGAGGCCTGTCAGGCTAAATGGAAGTATTTGAGGGACATGTACCGGAGGCAGAGAAAGGAGCAAAAAGAAAGAAAAAGTGGATCAGAGGGAGGCAAGGGCGTCAGTTTGTTTTTAGAAGTGGTGGGGACAATAACCATAAGCTTGAGTGTGGTTTGAAAAGTGCTGGGTACCCTTATGTAAGCTATTCATCCATTCAACGCTGCATTACAATATGCTCTACAGTGTATAGTCAGGTGTTGAAAATCCTATTCGAACAATAAGTTGAAAACACAGTTTGTGTTTTGGCTTGTTTTGCAAAACTGCGTTGGAAACACCATGGTATTGGCTCGGGATATGTAATACTAATACACACAGGACAAAGAACAGTGTTGGCAATTTAACACTTATCTTGACATCAACAAAGTTTACCAGACAAACAATGCCAGACTGTAAAGGGGGTACGAAATGAAACGAGGTACTGAGCATCAGCCTTTTGAAGACGAGCAAGGGCTGCTGGTAGCATATGTTATGCTGCATTAAAAAAAAAAAAAAAAAACAAGCGCCCAGAGGAGAATTGCATCTGCCAAATCCTGACCACCAGTAAACACTTGCGAAGGACCAATGTAGACTTCACTCATTGCAACATCATTAGCAAATTGCCCGCAGATAAAATCCCCTACAGTTTAGGATAATCACACAGGTTATGCGAGAACATATTTATGTCAGGATAGGCCTACCAGGCTCCAAGTCGTCACATATCTCAATCAGACAAAACAACTATAACCACATTGGCATAGCAATCGCACCGTGTGTAGCTGCTACTAGCTGCAATCTATACAATGCATACTAGCTGGAGCCCCAACCAGAATCAGATCACAATTGCTTAGGACCGTGGGTAACCTTTGGCCACGTCATCACGAGCAAACAGAACCAGCAGCAAAGTTTACGTAAACCAATTTCTTACCTTATGTGGCCCTCCACATGCAGGCTAAATGATGTATCCATATCGTGTCACAAACATGCTTTTTACAGGAAGCAAAAGGACCGGTTATTTTCTGAATAAAAATGTCAATTTTGGCTGTCTATCTTGAAACTTCTCCAGTGCGTTCACACCAAACGCGACGGGGCAACAAGATCCCATACAAAGTGAACGTATAGACGCGTATCGGGCGAATTTTTTGGATTTGTTTTGATTTGTCGCGCCACACTTTCGCAGTGCACAGGCGAGCGCGTTCATGAGGATTTGTGGCACGACAAATTCGCTCGAGTTGAAATATTTGAACTTTGACACGAATTTCGCGTGATGACAGCCAATCAGCGTTCAACAGCGTGGCCACTGAGTGACATGTGTAACGTAACAGCCAATCAGCGTTCAACCGTCAAACTCAGTGCAGTGCAGTCCGGGGTGAACTGCAGCATGGAGGAGAAAGTGATTGTTGCCGTTTGCGACTCTCGGAGCTCTATATATAATAGTATATCATATAATATAATTGTATAACATCATGGCAAAAAGCTCTGTGCGCCTCCGGATGGCCGTAGCGCGGGGAGCTCATAGGGATTGGGCTTCTCGGGAGTCTGGGTTTGTTTACCGGCGTTGCTATGGGTTCCGGTCGTGTGTGTTCCAACGGTTTATTAGGTAGGTCTATCTAATAAATGATGTCTTCGTGCGCGCCTATCGCATGATTTTAGACTCGACGAATTCGGTTGAGTATGATTTTTTCAGTCGCAATTGGTTTGCACATTTTTAAAAGTGGTGGGGACAAAATTCGTATTTCAAATAGTGGGGGGGACATGTCCCCCCCGTAATCGACGCCTATGGAGGGAGGCACCAAACGTCCGTGGAAGTATATGGGGATCCTGTCTTTCTTGGAACCCCACGTCCAGGACAGAGAAACAACCTCAAACTACTCCAAATCTCAGGAAGAAATGACAGACAGCAGAGAGTTTACTAAATTCCATATACGAGAGTGGGGGAGAAGGAACAGCAGGAGAGAGTGAGGTAATGATAAGTAGGTTAAATCAAGAGTCATTATGTCAAATGTAGCTGAAGCAGTAGGTGATTTAAGACAGCAGCCTGCTGTGATGCTATGACACTGAAGGGTTAACAAGTCTCACCTGGTATGGTAATAGTATGAGCCGTGAAGGTTAATTTATTTAATTGTGTTTTCTGGTCCCTGACAGGCTGCAATGGATGACTCTGTGCACAGCAGTGCAAGTCCTCGGCCCCAACCACCACCACCACCACCACCAAGAGGAGCGACACGAGTCCCAGGGAGGAGGAGGTCGCAGGAGAGCACTGTGACGCCATACCAGCAACGGGTGCTGGAGGCTATGAACAAGGAGCAGGACGAGCAAGAGTTATTTTTATTAAGTTTTTCCCCTGCACTGCGAAGGCTTGATTTTCACAGACAGGCAATGGCAAGGCTGAGGATGCAAGCCCTATTTTTAGAAATTGAATTTGGCGAACAATAGGATCATATAATATAATAGGATAATATTTTTTTTTGTTAGTTAGGTAGTAGTTAATGAAATAGCTGTAAATAAATGAATTAAGTTAATAGTTAGTAGTTAATTAGATAATAGTTATTAGTAGTAATAGTTAGTTGTAATGAAGTAGCTGTAAATTAATGAATTCAGTTAATAGTTAGTAGTTAATTAGATAATAGTTATTAGTAGTAATAGTTAGTTAATAGTTAGTTGTAATGAAACAGCTGTAGATAAATGAATTAAGTTAATAGTTAGTAGTTAATTAGATAAGTTATTAGTAGTAATAGTTAGCTGTAATGAAATAGCTGTAAATAAATGAATTAAATTAATAACATCCACATTTTTCCAATGAAGTTAATATTTGTACATTGTTTAATTCATGTGATCGCAATAAATCAAAACACTGTTATATATGTATTTGCTTCCTTTTGTACCAAAGATATTTTATAGATTTTTAACTTCCTATTATGGTATCCATATGAATCACACTATTTCAAACATTTTGAGATTGCCAACACTATTTTATTATGTCAATAATTCAATTGTAAGCACGATGGGCTGTAGGGGCTGTGGCAAGGAATCAGAGGGTGGGCTTCTAGTCTTCAGGTTATCTTCCAGCGCAGTCAGAACCTCTGCAACCTGCAGAGACAAACAACAAGCGGAAACATGAGGTATATTCAGATTGGATAAATTGTCAAGCTGCATTAAAGAAAATAATACATTGTGAAATGTTTGTGTAAGTGTTGGATGGTGATGGAAAGGAATAGCTTTTATTGGTTTTGGGTAGCTCTTAAAAGAGCTGTTGGTTTGCAGAAGCTGTTGGTGTGCCTCAGCGATCCTGCCAGTGTACTCGCCCAGCTGGAGACATGAAATATGCAGCAAATTTCTCTCACAGCCACTGCATCTCTGGTGGCATTGTTGGTACCAAACCGGGGTGCACTCTGAAGGCCGAAAGATGGTTCGGTGGATGCTCCACCAGGTAGGCCTGGGTTGCCATCCCACCGCAAGAAATTGTGTAGCATGCAGGTGGCCTTCACGATGTTCTCCGCTACCTCAGGAGACACGCCCAGCACCCTCCGATACACCCTCCACTGTGATGCAAGTATACCAAAGGCGCTCTCCACCATCCTCCGCACATGGGAAAGACGTAAATTAAAAACGTTCTTCTCCCCAGTGTTGTGGCCTGGGTAAGGGCGCATGATGTTTTGGCGCAATGGAAATGCCTCATCTGCCAGGAACACATGAGGCATTGGCCCAAGATGTTCTGCGCCTGGGAGAGGGGAGTCTGCAGGAATCCCCAGGGTGTTCTGACGCAGGGCAGTACCAAAGGCTGAGGCCGACAGTGTGCCCCCATCGCTGTTCCTCCCATAGGCACCGATATCCACCACCCTGAATCGATACTTCGCATCTACTACTGCAAGTAGCACTATGGAAAATGTTCCTTTGTAATTGTAATACAAAGAACCACTGGATGGAGGAGCTTCGATGACGACGTGTTTCCCAACCAAGGCAGTTGGGAAAAGCAAGGTGGCTGAACTCGGCAGCTATCTTCCTCCACTCTGCTGCATCTGGCCTGGGCATGTAATCAGACAGAAGAGAGTTCCAAAACGCCTGACACACCTCGTTCACTATTCCAGCCGCAGTGCTGGCACCCACCCTGAAGCAAAACGCAACAGACCTGAAAGAATCTCCTGTTGCCAAGTACCTGTAAAGTAAAAGCAATTCTGTTATATATGTACTTGATCATGTATTCATATGATGATTTCTCTTACATTTTAAAGACTAAATGCATATCAATGGATTCAAACATTAAGTTAGCTTACATTTTAAATGCCCTTGTAAATCTAGGCTGTGCATTTCAGATTAGACTTTAGGCCTATAGGCTACTGTACAGTTTGGGCAGCTTGTAAAATGATACTGACTTCACTATTGTCAGGGTGTGTGTGTTTCCCTGTGTTTCCCTCCTGTGTTGATTACTGTTCCCTCCCCTAATGTGTCTCAGCTGTTCCTCGTTGTGTTTGTTATTTAAGCCCTCGTCTTTCCTTTGTTCCTTTTGCTGTCATTGTGGTTGCTTGTGGTTTGCTGTGGTTAGTGTTGGTTGTTAGTCCTGCGTGTTCCGTGTTCCTTGTTCCCTCTCGAGTTCCCTGTTGTCTCCCGAGTTCCCTGATTCCTGTGCCTTAGCCTTTAGGTTTGATTAAAGTGCAGTTTTCCTCAATACCGTCTGCGTTTGGGTCCTACCTGCCTGCCTGCACCCGCAACCTTAACAGAATGACAGCACCAAGTTTGGACCCAGCGGACGCTCTGTTTTTCCGTGAGTTGGAGGATTTGTTGGTGACGATAATCCTAGCTATGGATGGCTGGGAGAACATTCCCAGCAGGAAGGAGCAGGAGGCTGTGTTGGGGCGTATGTGCAGGGCTGTTGCGTCAAGGCCAGAGTTGGAGGACGCCTTACCCGAGTGGGCAGTCGAGCTGCTCAACCCCACAACCATTTGGCCGGAGAGCTACATGCCACTGCCACCGGACTTTGGTGACCGGCCTAAGCCTCCACGCTCCTACTCTCAGCCTCTGCCCCCGGTTCCCTGCTCTCAGCCTCTGATCCCCAGCTACCTGCCTCTGCCCCCGGTTCCCCGCTACCAGCCTCTGCCCCCGGTCCCTAGCTACCAGCCTCTGCCCCCGGCCCCCAGCTACCGGCCTCTGTCCCCGGTTCCCAGCTACCGGCCTCTGTCCCCGGTCCCCAGCTACCGGCCTCTGCCCCCGGTCCCCAGCTACCAGCCTCTGCCCCCGGTCCCCAGCTACCAGCCTCTGCCCCCGGTCCCCAGCTACCAGCCTCTGCCCCCGGTCCCTAGCTACCAGCCTCTGCCCCCGGTCCCTAGCTACCAGCCTCTGCCCCCGGTCCCTAGCTACCAGCCTCTTCCCCTGCCTGTGGAGGTCCGCCCTCTGCTCCTGCCGGAGGTGGCCCGCCCTCCAGACCGTCCAGGGGAGGCACGCCCTCCGCTCCTGCCTGTGGGGGCCCTCCTCCACTCCGTCCTGAGGGGGGTTCCTCTTCAAGGCCTTCCTCCTGAGGGGGTCCGCCCTCTACCTGGCCTTCCTCCTGAGGGGGTCCGCCCTCTACCTGGCCTTCCTCCTGAGGGTACCCGCCCTCTACCTTGCCTTCCAGTGGGGACCCGCCTTCTACCTGGCCTTCCTCCTGAGGGGACCCGCCCTCTACCTGGCCTTCCACCAGAGGGGACCCGCCCTCTGCCTGGCCTTCCACCAGAGGGGACCCGCCCTCTACCCTGTCCACCAGATGGGACCCGCCCCCTACCTGGCCTTCCACCAGAGGGGACCCGCCCTCTGCCTGGCCCTCCTCCTGAGGGGACCCGCCCTCTACCTGGCCTGCCTCCTGAGGGGACCCGCCCTCTACCTGACCTTCCTCCTGAGGGGACCCGCCCTCTACCGGGCCTCCCTCTTGAGGGGACCCGCCCTCTACCTCGCCTTCGCCGGCCTCCTGAAGGGTTCCGCCTTCACCGCTGCCGGCCTTCTGAGGGGGTTCTGTGCCACTGCAGGTCTCCTGAGGGACTGAGCCCTCATCGTCCTTGCCGCCGGCCTCCTGAAGGGTTCCGCCTTCACTCTGCCTCTGCTTGCCCCCCAGGCCGTCCGCCTGAGGCTCCCTGCCTTGCCCTGGGGCAGTTTTCTGGCCGCCCGCCTGACGTCCCTCGGCTCTGCCGCAGTCCATTTTTTTTTTGATTCCCCCCTCCTGGCGCCCCTCCACCCACCCGTTTTGGGTTTGACTTTCTTTGTTTTTTGCTTGTCGTGGGTCGCCTGGGAGTCGACCCTTAAGGGGGGGGTACTGTCAGGGTGTGTGTGTTTCCCTGTGTTTCCCTCCTGTGTTGATTACTGTTCCCTCCCCTAATGTGTCTCAGCTGTTCCTCGTTGTGTTTGTTATTTAAGCCCTCGTCTTTCCTTTGTTCCTTTTGCTGTCATTGTGGTTGCTTGTGGTTTGCTGTGGTTAGTGTTGGTTGTTAGTCCTGCGTGTTCCGTGTTCCTTGTTCCCTCTCGAGTTCCCTATTGTCTCCCGAGTTCCCTGATTCCTGTGCCTTAGCCTTTAGGTTTGATTAAAGTGCCGTTTTCCTCAATACCGTCTGCGTTTGGGTCCTACCTGCCTGCCTGCACCCGCAACCTTAACAACTATAATCATGACATGGTAGGCTAGATCAAAGAGGGAAGTTAGCAAGTACAACTCACCGTAGACAAATGCAGAGCCGTTCTTCTGGGCTAATGGCCTGTCTGAACTTGGTGTCCAGCTTCGCGATGGATGGCGCAACGATCCGCAACAGCTGTTCAAACTGAACTTCCCCGATTGATATTGTGCAACCACAAACGTCTAGCTACATGCTTCTCCTCGTCGTCAGCTAGGGCCAATTCAAGTGCCAATTGCCGGTTCCTTGCAATTTTGTAACAACTATGTGGGTAGCCTGGGTTCGTTGCTAGGCAATAGAAAAAACGCTCTCGGCGCTTTTATGACAAACGCTGCCAGCTTTTTATTTTTTATTTTTTTGAAAAAACGGTCGGCTCAACTTATCCCTATTACAAAAAACGCTAGATGTGAACGCGGCCTAACCCGGGTAAATGTAAAAACGCACATCCGCAATGAAAATGATCTCCATCCACACTATCGTTTTCATATCGTTGTCAGAATGTTTTGCATCCACGTTCGACGCTGAAATTATTTTGATGAACAGTTGTTGTAATGGTTACGTTACTCCGCCACGCCTCTCTGTTTAGATTACAGGCGCACGATCAGATAATATTTACAGTTGATCAGCTGGTTAATCATTTTCGACCCGGGGGGTATCACGAAGCTCGCTGAACATACCCAGGCTTTCTTGGGAAAACCTGGCTCGACAGAGCCGCAACTCGTAATCAGAGTTAAATGGTACCACGAAGCTCACTTTCGATTCATTTAGTTGAACCAGGTTTTCCGCTTTAGGTTCATTGCGTGTTCACGTGAAAGGGGCGTTTTTGCGTAATTTTTCTCACCTTTACGATAGATCAAGCAGTCTATATGAGTATAAGTGAAAAGATTCTGCATATTGTCTGTAAAATAACTATGCCAAATGCAGAATTGTTCGCCATTAATCCAAATAGAATGATGATTTAAAAATGCATAAGCAACGTCCATCCTGCCTTATTCTATCATTTAGGGAATTCACTTTAAATACACCCTATTTAAGAAATGTATTGCATGTTTTCGGCCGCTGAGAGGTAGCGGCTGTAGCGTAGTGGATTAGTATAAGACCCGAACGCCAGCGACCGGGGTTCAAATTCGCCGGTCTATCATCATGCATTTTACCCCCATAGATGTGATGCCAGCACGGCCTTGAAAATATGGGTTCAAGTTCGAAATAAGCACAAAAATATAATTCCATAAGCTTTAGTGAATAAGCTGCGCACGCCGATTTAAGTAGCCGATCTCCGGCTAGACTAAGCCGAAAAACTGCTCCCGACCAGGTTTGGTTGCGAGCATAAGTCACCATGGTGATACAGCGACGCTAAAAGAGATCGACTTTCGTGGTACAACTAACCCAGGCTTGGAGCTCAACATATCTCGCTAACCCTCTAAGCGAGCTTCGTGGTACAGGGCCCAGGTAGGGGGAGACAAAAACAGACAAAAACAACAGTCCATGCGAGAATCCTGACGGTACCCCCTCCTCTACCAACGCCACCTGGCGTTGACCGTGGAAGGAGCAGGATGCTGACGGTGAAAGTCTTTGAGCAAGGGGTCAATAATGTTCCGGGCAGGGACCCAGCTCCTCTCTTCGGGGCCGTAGCCCTCCCAGTCCACCAGGTACTGGTGGCACCGACCCCGACGGCGGACGTCGAGCAGGCGGCGAACTGTGTAAACCTCAGACCCATCAACGAGTCTGGGGGGTGGTGGGGGTTTGGGGTCGGGGTTGGAACCCGGACGGCCACACCGGAAGTGCTTGACACGGGACACATGGAAGGTGGGGTGGATGCGGCGGAGGGCAGGAGGGAGGTTCAAGCGAACCGCAGAGGGATTGACCACCTGGGAGATGGTGTAGGGGCCGATGAAGCGTGGATTAAATTTTGGGGAAGTCACCTTCAGAGGAAGGTCACGCGTGGAAAGCCACACCCGCTGCCCCTGGGTGTAGTGGGGAGCCCTGATGCGGCGACGGTCTGCCTGACTCTTCATTCTGGTCTGTGAGCGAAGAATGGCGGCCCGGGTCCGCCTCCACGTTCTGCGACAGCGTCGGATGAATGTCTGTGCTGAGGGAACCCCAACCTCCTCCTCCTGGGCCGGGAACAATGGAGGCTGGTAGCCGAGGCAGCACTGGAACGGTGACAGACCAGTTGACGCAGATGGCAAGGAGTTCATGGAGTACTCAGCTGAAGGCTCCAGGCTGTAGGGTCCTGTGACGTCAGGCACCGCAACGCTGTCTCCATCTGCTGGTTGGCTCGCTCCGACTGGCCATTTGACTGGGGATGAAAACCTGAGGACAGACTGCCCTTAGCACCGAAAAGGTTGCAAAAAGCATGCTAAAAACTAGAGGTGAACTGGGGACCTCTGTCTGAGACCACATCCACTGGGAGCCTGTGTAGAATGAAGACATGCTGCACAAGTAAGTCCGCTGTCTCCTTGGCAGAGGGTAACTTGGGTAAGGGGACCAAGGGCACGGATTTGGAAAAGCGATCAACGATAGTGAGGATTGTAGTGGTACCGTGAGAAGGTGGCAAACCAGTGACAAAGTCCAGGGCAATGTGGGACCAGGGTCTCCTGGGTACTGGTAGGGTTTGCAGAAAGCCGGCAGGTGGTTGGTTTGATGGCTTATTCCGGGCACATACAGAACAGGCTTCCACAAACTCACACACACTCCCCTCCATAGCAGGCCACCAGAAGCGTTGCTTGATTAACGCAGTGGTACGTCTGACACCCGGGTGACAGGCCAGTTTGGATGAGTGACCCCATTGCAGGACCTGGGAGCGGATGGATTGTGGTACAAAAAGACAGTTAGGAGGGCAAGCACTGGGGCCGGACTCACAGACAGGGCTGTGCGGACAATGGTCTCAATATCCCATCTAGCAGCTCCTATGAGGCACTGTGGAGACAGGACGGTGCTAGGTGCAGGAGCAGGATCCGAATCTGGGAACTAACGAGACAGGGCACCCGGTTTACCATTCTTGGATCCTGGTCGGTAGGAGAGACAAAAGTCAAAACGGGTGAAAAACAGAGACCAACGAGATTGCCTGGGGTTTAAACGTTTAGCCGAACGGAGATACTCCAGATTTTTATGATCCGTCCAAACTAAAAACGGCTCCTTAGCTCCCTCCAGCCAATGATGCCACTCCTCTAGGGCCAATTTTACTGCCAATAGCTCTCTGTCCCCAATGTCATAATTGCGCTCAGTGGGAGGGAGTTTGTGGGAGTAGAATGCACAGGGGTGGATCTTCTGATCTGCCCCAGATTTCTGAGAAAGAATAGCCCCCACCCCAACATCTGAGGCATCCACCTCAACGATAAACTGATGGTCAGGGTCGGGTTGGCTCAAGATCGGGGTCGATGTGAAACGACTCTTCAGGTCGTTGAACGCTGCTTCGGCAGCTGGTGACCAAGAGAATTTCTCCCTGGAGGAGGTTAGAGCGGTTAGGGGAGCAGCCACAGAACCGTAGTTGCGGATGAACCGCCGGTAGAAGTTAGCAAATCCCAGGAATCTTTCTAGCTCCCGCCTAGATGTTGGACGCTCCCAGTCGGTGACTGCTTTTACTTTCGGGCCATCCATCTGGACCCCTCCTGCTGTGATGACATACCCCAGGAAGGAAACAGTCTCTTTGTGAAATTCACATTTCTCCGCTTTAACGAACAGTTGGTTCTCCAAAAGGCGCTGCAGGACACTATGGACATGTTGGGAGTGCTGGGAAACCGACGGAGAAAAAATTAAAATGTCATCTAGGTAAACAAAAACAAACTTGTTAAGCATATCCCTCAGGACATCATTAATCATACCCTGGAACACAGCTGGGCAGTTGGTGAGACCAAATGGCATGACTAAATACTCATAGTGACCTGAAGGAGTATTAAATGCAGTCTTCCTTTCATCCCCCTCCCTTACTCGGACCAGATGGTAAGCACTGCGGAGATCCAACTTGCTGAAAATCTTGGCCCCCTGCAACAGCTCAAAAGCTGAGGACATCAAAGGCAGAGGATAGCGGTTCTTCACAGTGATGTTGTTTAGGCCCCTATAGTCTATACAAGGACGCAGGGTGCCGTCCTTCTTCCCTACGAAGAAAAACCCGGCACCAGCAGGCGAGGAATAGGGGCGGATGATACCGGCAGCTAGTGATTCACAGATGTATTTGTTCATAGCTGCGGTTTCGGGAGGAGACAAGGAATAGAGACAGCCCCTAGGAGGTGACATACTAGGTAGAAGATCGATGGCCAGGTCATAGGGTCGGTGTGGTGGCAGGGAGGTTGCACGGGCTTTACTGAACACAGCCTTGAGATCCAGGTACTCAGGTGGTACCTCAGACAGATCCATGGAATCATCTGTGGCTGGTGAGACTGCAGGCAGGGGGGTAAGAGCATTCTTAGACAGTTATTCAGACAGAATGTGTTCCAGCCTAGGATGGTGTTATTAGCCCAATCAATATGTGGATTGTGCTTTACCAGCCAGGGCCGGCCGAGGACGATGGGAGCAGTTGGTGAGTCTAACATATGGAACACTAGGTTCTCTTGATGATTGCCAGAAATGAGTAGACTCACCGGGGGCTTGACATGGGTTATCTGGGAGAACCTTGCTCCGGTTAGTGCTCTTGCCTCCAGGGGCGTCTTCAGCTGGGCTGGGACGAGGTGTAGCTCAGAGGCCAGAGAAGTGTCCATGAAATTGCCATCAGCTCCCGAGTCAATAAGTGCAGACACGAGGTGGGAATGAGCTCCTGTAATGAGCGTGGCAGGGACAAGGGTACGGACGGTAGAAGAGGGATGAAGAGGAGTGACGCTCACCAGTAATCCCCCTTCTATGGGTGAGCGTTGCCTTTTGCTGGGCATTAGGCGGAGTAATGGCCCGGTTTACCACAATACATGCAAGAATTGGTGTCCCTTCTTCTCTGTCTCTCGGCTGGGGACAGATGGGTACGGTCCACTTGCATGGGCTCTGGTACGCTGGGGTAAGCTGGCACTGGCAGTGACGGAAGAGGGGCCTCCGAGGCGGGTGACCTCGGAGGAGGGCGGAACTCTCGCTTCCCGGCGCGCTGCTTCAGGCGTTTGTCCACTCGGATGGCAAGCTCAACAAGGTCATCAAAGGTGGAAGGTAGTTCACGGGTGGCGATCTCATCCTTGATGGCATCATACTGGGCATCTGGATTCCAGCCACTGGTGGTGGCGAGGGTGCGGAGGTCTATTGCATAGTCAGAAGCAGACCTCTTGCCTTGACGGATCTGCAACATCACTCGGGCGGCCTCTCTCCCGTGCACCGAGCGATCAAAGACCTTCTTCATCTCACCTATGAATGCCTGATAGCTGAGACGGACTGGGGAGTTGGAGTCCCAAACCGCATTTCCCCACTCTCTTGCACGGCCCGTCAAGAGGGTAATGACATAAGCAACCCGGGACAGATCTGACGGAAAGGTGGCGGGCTGCAGCTGGAACACCAGCGAACATTGCGAAAGGAACGATCTGCAGGTTCCAGGTTCCCCGGCATAAAGTGCAGGAGCTGGCAGTCGGGGCTCTCGGAACGGGTTACCAGATGGGCCGGGTGGGTCGGAAGGTGTTGGCAGTTGAGGCTGGGGTGGCCGCACCAGGGCCAGTTGGACCTGCTGCAGCTGGGCCGCCAAGTCTGTGATGCTGGTTGCGATGGCCTCCAGAGAACTTTCAACTGTCTCAAACTGGGCTTGATGTCGACCAAGAAGCGCTCCTTGCCTCTCCAGCACAGCCTTCACCTGATCCAGATCTGCTGATTCCATCTTGGTCAGATCGTACTGTCACGACACAGAACGGGAATCAATTGCAGATCAAAAAGGATTTATTCCCATACAGTCCAGCGGGCAAATCAGATTCCAGGTACAGGCAGGGTTCGTAAACAGGCAGGCAGGCAGACAGATACTGACGGACAGGTACAGGCAAGAGATCCAAAACCGATAGGCAGAAGGCTTAGTCCAAAACAGGCAGGGTTCAAAACGGGGAAGAACAGTAACTATAGTTTCTCTTTAAAGAGCTTCACGCTAGTCGCACTCACGTGGCAGTCGGGTAGCAAACAGTACCTAACGTGACGATCTGACAAAGTGAACAGAAAGGGCAGTGTTTAAATACTCCACCAATCAATGCCAAATGAGAGACAGGTGGACAGAGAAAATGGAGGGAACAAACAAAAGGCAGGAAGTTGCCCAAATAAGGACATGGGTGTTACCCCGGACACATGACCAACACATGGCTCCAAACATAAACAAAGTCCAGAATTATCACACTCCAACAGGTAGGGGGAGACAAAAACAACAGTCCATGCGAGAATCCTGACACATACCCATCTAGAGGTTACATCTAGAGAAAATAAGTCCATTATTTTAGTGTCTCATTTCTCCTAGGACAAAATCACTGTGTGCCAAAGAGTCAAACATAAATGAATTGATGTATTTATTTAACATCTCTTAAAGGTTGGGTATGCGATTTGCGAAACGCCAGCAGATTTTGAAAATACACAACTCAAATGGTCCTACCCCCTCTCCTTCAACGCTGAATCTGACTCCACCCATTCCAAGTACCTGGACGCGCAATCATGCGCGAGCGCGAACAGAGATGCGCGAGAGCGAGCCAGGCTAGCGTAGGTTTTCGTTTAACAACATGGCACTACATTCAGCTGTAAGTTGCACCCAGTACCGCGGGAAGTAGGGGTGCTGGGGGTGCTGCAACACCCCCTGTCCGAGGCCCTGTCTTATCACAGAAAACGATCATTTCTAAAAACTCCGGCCAAAGTGGAGATTTCTGAAAACGCCGGATACGTGTTGTCGTGTCAACGGGGAGAAACGGGATTTTAGGTTCTGAAGCGTCACATTATGCACCAGGAAATGCTTAACGTCATGTGAGCGCCCGCTGTACCGTATTGGTCAGAATATAAACACAAACCCCATTGTAAGACGACCTATATTTGGAAAAAAGATTTGAAGACCAGATCTTGTTTTTATGAATAAATAAATTGTATTCATTGAAATAATATACGAAAATAAAAAGGCATAGAATAAAACACTGCATTGCCACTAAACAGTAGTGCAAATAGGCCGTACTGATGTGTACACCAAAGACTATTCCTGACACTCCTCTGCCCCGCTGTGTTCGCTCTGGCTGTGGTCGCTCCGCACTGTTTCGGCCCGTGGCAAAGCGAGTCTGACCTAGTGCTGAAAAAAGGTTATATGAAAAAGTGTGAGGGTAGCGGTGGTGCGCTAAACTTGTTCTGTGAGCAGCTGGATGTGAACCATGGTGTGAAGGAAGTGAACACAACGATCGATTTTCAACTGTGCGCGCATTCACTGGTGTAATTGAGCTGCGCTGCTATATATCTTTTTTATCAATGTAACGAGTTGCGAGTCTAGTGCAGGCTGAGTTTTTTTTTTCCAGCACCCCCTGCTGAGAATACGCTCTCGCGGCTATGGTTGCACCAGATGTTATAAACATTAAACGGTCACATAAATAATTACTATTTTTAGAAAATGTAGCCTATGTTTGTTTCATATAATTGTATTGGAAGTCCTGGTTTTCACTAGGGTTGCCGCGGTGTGGAAATGTTCACACCGAGTAATACACTCGTCTCAACACCGGTATTACCGAGTATAAACGGTATAAACTCTGAAACTAGGTCAACCGCCACATAAGCATCGGTTTTTAGACCCTTCTCGTCCTTCAGTTGCCGCAGACGTTTGAAAGCAGCGCCTAGGATTATTCTTGATTTCAGTTTTTCTCTTTCAGCGTTTTTATTATCAATTACTCTCTGAAAAAGAGTTTTAATTCTCTTTGCTGGCGGTGGTGGTGGTGGTGGGGATGGTGGCGTCTTGTCTGCCATGGAAATTGTCTTCTACTGCTAGGTCCAAATGTGGATTAACTAGTTCCAGTAGCTACCGCAGGATAACAACAAACAGGAGCTTGCTCTGGGGCACGAGCTCTGGGTCACGAGTACTGCACGAAGGGGTCGCGCGCGGGGCGCGGGGGAGGGGGAGTGCAGTACGACCGTTTGATTGACGTACTTACTGTCCAATGCAACTCGGTGGCAATGGAAATGATTGGCTGGAGTTTTTCGAGCCCTGCCCGTTCCACAGATGATTGACTTGTTTAATTTTCATGTCAGTACTTCTACCTCAGTGGCTGTAAGCGGGTTATGATAAGGATTTAAAGTAATTTTGCAAGAATGGCCAAAAAAGCGAATTCCGTACCCAACCTTTAACAAAATAAATTGTACATCATTCAATTTGCATCAAATGTGAGTACCGTATTTTCCGGACTATAAGTCGCGGTTTTTTTGTAGTTTGGCTTGCCCTGCGACTTATATTTCGAAGCGACTTATATGCCAAAATTGTGCGTACATAATCTTTGGCCGCAAGATGGCACCGTCATGCATTAGGCCTACAACTGAACGCTGCAAGCCTACTGCACCACCGAATAAATTATAAATAAACTAGACCGTAGACAAAACAAAAGAGAACACAAAATAAAATGCCGCCAAAAAGAAAAAGCTATACTGCACAATTTAAACTGCAGGTTATAAAGTATGCAGCCGAAAACGGCAATCGAGCAACAGAAAGAAAGTTTGGGGTGAGTGAAAAACTTGTCCGGGACTGGCGAAAAGCCGGGACTGGCGAATAGCCTATATTGCTATTGCAATTATATTCAGTCTCTCCAGACTAAACGTTCTTGTTTAAATGTTTAAAAATAAATGCGACTTATACACCGATGCGACGTATATATGTTTTTTTCCTCGTCATGGAGCATTTTTTGACTGATGCGACTAATACTCGGGAGCGACGTATAGTCCGGAAAATACGGTAATCACCACAGACAATACAAAGCCAGCCATTTAGTATCGTAGCACAAATGACATCTGTTCCTTCTTACTAACGTCTTTGGTTTCGTCTGCCATAAGGGCAAAGACCTGGGACTCTTTCACTTCTTTGATGATGGTGAATCACACCATCTCAGCCAACGTATCCAAAACCTCGTTTTGGATTTGATGGCTGGTGTATTTTGCATTTTGCACGCCATTCATTTTCTTTTCAACGGGGTCATGATTGGCAAGAAGCTCCAATATTGCAAGAAAGTTCCCCCTGTTGTCAACTTCCTCACTTTCCCTATGGCCTCTTTGGGCAATGTTTTGTGTGGCGGTTAACAATAACACCTCTGCAACACTTTTAATGTAATGACGATTTTCTTGAACGAGTTTTGAGTGGTCCTGAGACAATATATTCAACAGAGAGGTGTTCTGTTGTCCAGTCTTCTCAAAATCTCTCCAAGCCAACACTGCATTGCTGTGTGCCTCTGATTTTGCATGGGCAGCAAAGCCCCCATCATTGTACATGGCCTTTTTCCAATTTCTAAACCCTATACCACTGAAGGTAATTTCAGAATTTGGAAGGCCAAAGTGCCGACAGGCGTAACAAAACCAGCATCCTTGCACACAGAGTATTCAATCCATGCGTGTTGCGCATACCATGAGGCATTGAAATTTCTTCTCCTATCAAATGCGGTCCTAGGAAAGTCTTTGAGCTGTAGCTGGACGGGGGCATCCACTCTCGAACTAGGAATGTCTAAGACAAGAACAAGATCTATAAGCCATCAACCATGTCACCAAATATCTCTATATTCATCATGCACAACATGCACACATATGAATGTGATTTATATACCCGAAGGAGCCTCTTCCACCACAGGATTAGTCATCTTGTCCTGTTTATCATCCAGGCATGGTCTGATGACACCTGTCAGTGTAACCACAAGATAAAAATATAGCTGCGAGCAGCAATGTGGGGGTCAAGCAGACTAGGATTCCATAAACTTATTTTGGTGGAAAGACATAATCGGTTAGGTGGCTACATGATGACCGTCTCAGTAGTTTCACCTACAATGAAAGCTATTGAAAAATGGTTATCATAATGAAAATACATTGAAGTTGCTTTCTAAGGGCCGGAATAGACTTGCTGCTCACAACGCCCCCCCAAAGGCGTTGATGATGCCCAATTATCATCGGGCATCACAAGGATAGGGTCATAAGCAGTGTGAAATGTTATTTACAATGGGTAATAATATGGGCATACTATTTACCTTGTGAAGTGCTAGGCATGGGCTGTGTTGCAGCATCACTGTCAATGTCTGAAACATACAGTTGTCATGGTAAATCAACGGTCATCATGGCAAATCTTAGTGTTTTTATACAGGTATTTTAAGTACATCAAGCACAATAATATATCATGCAACACATATTGTCTGTGGAAGACAGAATTCTGAACACATGGAGGGCTTACAGTCAGTGAGTTGTACCTGTAGATTTGTTTCCTTGAGAGATGAGGTAGTCTGACTCGCTCTCACTCTCAGGCTGCACATCCCTCTCATTGTCTCTCTCTCCCTCACTCTCAACCTCTTACTCTTGTCCTGTCTTACCACATCACTGTCCCTTGTTTCCTTACTGGGCTTTTTGCTAAAGTATGAGGTAATTTTTCTTTTCATTCTGCCGGACAGGTGAAGAGAGCATATATATATCAACCACATTATTGAATAGGGGTTTAGATCATGCCCACAGGCAGCTTGCAAGATAACATACATCATTTCATCTTGGAACAAAACACTGATGCTACTGCTGCTGGCCACTCAATGACACATTTTCTAACAAATAAACAAACAAACAGAAATCTTCATTCTATGATACAATTGTGAGGCAACAGTTATATGGAATCACTACAAGGGTATTATTCTCAGAGCCTTATCTAGACACACAACATGGCGATTTGGAAACTAATAGTTTTCGCTTAGCATGCTAGCGCTAGTGAGCTTAATTACATTGCTTATTTAAGCAAAATCTTTCAACACTGTCGTTTTCAAAAGAATGAGCCGACACATAAAAAACGTACTTACCTCACATTCTGTGGGCCGAAACCACCTCCACACATGTTAGATAGCCTCTAGAGTTGCATCCATCCATGTCGGATCCCGCACACGCATTGGAAGCTCCTGTTTTGTGTTGCAGTAAAATGCGTCCTTAAAGGGCAACTTCACCCATTTCACTCAAGCTTTGTATCGTTAGAAACACACTCATATTTTTGAATGGTCGAGCATCATTCCTTTATTTTCTGGCGAGACTGGAGAGATCCGTATCAATCTCCAACACTTCCTGTTTACAATGACGCAATATGACGATTTTTGCGTACAAGAAAATAGGAAGTGTAAAGGCTCGATTCCACCAGAGGCGTACGCGCTGCGGGACGGCTGCGCCGCGGTCACCGCTGCTGATCGCTTCCACTATAATCAATGAGACCATTTCCACCGGGCGCGCCGCGGAACGTTTCAGCAGCGTCCCAGGAGCGGCGTGCCGCACCGCGGCGCTATCTTTCCGTCCAATTCTATTTTTGCCGCGAGCCGCTGCTAAACCGCGTCAATTTCGACAGAGTAGGTCGAGCCGGGCAGGAAGTGAAAAGTAAAAGCCATAGAGCATCCGGTCAATTTTCAAAATAAAACACAATACTCAGCTCATGTAACTTCACATCAACATTATTACGTCATGACCGGTGGGTCTCAGAGGGTCGGCAACATGGACGACGAGAGACTCATTGTCGAAGTTCAGCAACATGAAGTCATTTATGTACCAAATCATCCTTTTTATAAGGAAAATGTCAGAAAGGACAAAGCGTGGCATTTAATTGCAATAGTTTTGGGAGTGGAAGGTGAGTACATTAGGTTTAGGATTATCGCGTAATCTCGTGATCTCGCGTGAATACGGCTGGCTCGCAAGGCAGCGCTACGCTGCCGTTACGCGCCCGGTAGGAATGGACGCAGGGCAGAGGACGCGGCCGTTCCGCGGCGCGTACGCGTCCGGTGGGATCCCGGTGTAAGAGGGGATGATTCTCGTAAGACTACAACCACTAGTCCCACAACTCGCAAAGAAGATGTCTGCGCCCATAGTTAATGGGGGATGAGATGTATTTTCTTTCTATTTGTACCACGTTGGTGGTTTTAATGTCGTTTTTAAAACCTCTTACACACTTGATTTCATTGCTGCTTTAATCCGGTCACCAATGTATGCATTGCACGGTCTTGCTTTGCGTGAAATTCAATGTAAAGTTTTGTTTTGAAGCTGGTTTGCTAAAGAGGCTATGTTGCTAATGATGACTAACCTGCTACTACTCCCCCTCGTGGCTCGACAGAAACACAAATGGCAAACTGGAAGGCTGGAGCAAGGGAAATACGTCACGTTCTCGCTGAAGCTCGTCGTTCGTACCAGCGTACCATCCAAATGTATAGCAGCATAACAGCCACGGCGTCTGAAGCTAAGCTAACAGAGGCTGTTGATAAAACTGAAGTACAATGGCGGAGGGTACTGGATCTGACATAGAAGATGGCACAATGCAAAAGTTCACCATTTCAAAAAAAATACAAATGAGGACTACTGTATTTTCCACACTATAAGGCGCACCGGATTATAAGGCGCACCTTCAATGAATGGCCTATTTTAGAACTGTTTTCATATATAGGGCGCACCGGATTATAAGGCGCATAGAATAGAAGATACTGCAGTCAAACGTTTGACTGGGGTTGCGATATGCATCGACTAGATGGAGCTGTGCTAAAGGGAATGTCAAAACAGTCAGATAAAGTCAAACTTTATTAAGCGTTCTGACAACTCTGTTCACTCCCATGGTAACGATGTTCAAACGTTAATGTGCATGTTAACAATATCTCCCAGCCTTGTACATTTGTAAACACGTAAAAGAAACGCAGTCTGATACCGCCAATTCAAACGTTAGTGCATAACTCAACATTGTTCAGTTGCGTATAAGACGTAAAGCTCACTTTTTCAGTTCATTCCCCGTCCACGAATCCCTCGAATTCTTCTTCTTCAGTGTCCGAATTGAACAGTTGGGCGAGTACGGCATCCAACATGCCCGGCTCCCTCTCGTCATTATCCGAGTCAGTGTCGCTGCTGTTACCTGGCAGTTCAGTGATTATTCCTGCCTTCGTGAAAGCTTGGACCACAGTTGAGACTGTTATATCAGCCCAGGCATCCACGATCCATTGGCAGATAGGTGCCTAAGTCGCCCGGCGCTGTCTCCCCGTCTTGGTGAACATGTGTTCGCCTTCTAAGGCCCCGTCCACACAAAGCCGATTTTTTGGTGAAACCGCATAAGTCTTGCCCGTTCGGCCGACCGTCCAGACGGTGCCGGCGAATCCGGTGCCCGAAACCGCACATTTCTGAAACCACCCTCGGAGGTGGTTTCAAATCTATCCGGACCTATGCGGTTTCGTGTGGACGTCTGAAACGCTTGATGGCAGTGGATGGAGTTGAATTTTTTATTTATTTTTTTATTTGTATTCTTTTTGTAGCTTTAAATAAAGCCCCTTGATAAATGTAATTACTAACTGTACATTAAAAAGTATTTCTGCTCAATTTAAAAGGTTGAATCTCCTCATGACTGAATGTTTGTAGACAGCGCGCAGGCTTGATGCGCTCCACTTATTTCTGTGGAGAACCAGCGCCTTGAATATTTACTACAGCATTTCTACAGCTCAATGCGGTTTCGAAATGACTCCGTCTTTACGGAGTAAAAGTGCGCCTTATAGTGCGTAAAATACGGTAATTCACTGAGTTCACCAACTAATACTCTTCACTAGAAATGTTATGTGAAATGATTTGCAAGCAGTCTTGCGGTATCAGCTTGGTAGATGGAACAGTGAGGTGTCCGATAGGCAGAGATCTAGATCAGCGGGAGTGGCCAGCGAAGCTGTGCATGGTGGTGCATGGTGGGAGTTGTTGTCTTCAATCCACAAGCGCCTAAACGTCACTTTCTGCCTTTTCTCGGTCAGGACGGCACCAAATTAGAATTTTATTTTATTATTCAACGACATATAGGACCCAATTTCAATACATATTCATGCCTCCACCGGTGAAATGCTCCTTTAAGGGAACGACAGCTATGCGAAAATAGCGTTCCGATTTTTTTCTTTTTTGGCACGGTCGTAGGGGTGGCCAGCGTGGTGGCCGAAGTTTGACCAATGGTGGCCACGGCCACCACGTGGCTCCGCCACTGGTTTATTGAACCAACTGGGGGTTAAATGTTTGTTTTGATACTATATTAGTTCCTTTTCTTTAGACTGGAGCTGGGCGCCAAACTGTAGGGAGGCTAGGCACCCATGGTGATGTCCCTTCACTTGCATGCGAGTTAAAGCACTGGGATACAATACGTTTTCCACCAGTTTTAGTTTGCAGTGATGATTGGTGTGAGGCACTTGAGGTGAGTGGTAGCACCCCTATGCACTCCTCAGCGTAGTTTGCCTCTCAGCAGTTGGCCTCAGCTTTAGTCTTGTAGGTTTTGTTTTAGTTTTGGACTGCTATTTTAGTTTGTGATTTTTAGATTTTATGTATAAAATATATATTGGCTATATTGGAGTGTAATAAAGAATATTTTCTCCTTATTTATCTATCTTGTTTATTAGTTTTACACTAATCCTTATTTTCAGCAGTTCCAGTTTCTGCACATTTTTGTTTCTCATTTAAATAAAGGTTTGGTTTATTTTGGAATTAGTGTCGCATTCAGTTAAACGAATCTGCTTGCCTCATCAGTATTGTAAGTAACATACCATATTATACTGATTTCCAGGGGTTTAATTCCCCTGGTGGCGTTGTCGGTTCTCCCCTCAATCCTCCCCACTATTGCCCTCGCTACACATACATTGCCCTTCTCTTTTCGGTCCCTTAAATGCTGACTGTGTAGTTCAAACCTGCAGTTATTGTTTAATTGACAATTACTATTATTTGAGTTTCACACTCATTCAAAGCGCTCTGAGACCAAGCAACCTCTGTATCCCTTAAGTGATGTAATATCATGTCACTTGTATGTCTTAAAACTGCCTCTACTGTAGCTCACCCCAGGCCTTAGGGAACAGGCTGGCTACAGCTAGGCTAACAGCTAATTATGACCCAGTGGTCACTCTATCCCGGCCTCGCGAGAGCTTCCACCAAACAAACAACTGTGTTTATATTCCTTTGTGTTTAGTGTTTAGAATACAGGTTATTATCTCCTATTTCCCTGGGGAGCTATTACAACCCCTAGGCCTCCCTGGAGAGGTAAGAAGTGTTCAAACCTTAGAGGGCAAGTTGAGTCCATATTTAGGTAATATACATTTAGTCCACTATGTAACCGATAGTGTTGCATAGTGGTATCTCTAATAACCTTGTTTAGGCCTAAACAAGACTACACTTAACATGATTTACTGATGGCTTTTATTTAAAACAAAAACTACCCACTTGAATGTCTTTAACTGGCTACGTGCTTGTATTGAGTTGATGACAGAACACATACTTTCTACATCGTAGCATATATCATTTTATATTAAAGCCTGCTATAAAATTGTATTGATTCGTTTGGGAGACATTCTGGTTGTTCAAACACTAGGATATCCACAATGATTAATTCAGTTTGATGTTCAATCTTTCCCCTTATTTGATGCCTAATCTGAATATATTACTGAGATTAGTTTTGTTTGCACATTGACATTGTTTCAAAAATAGAGTGCCACACAATGTCTTCAATAAATGGAATTCTAAATCTGAAAAAAAATCTGTTTGGTAACACTCTATATTATGGTACACATATTCGCCATTTACTAGGTGCTTATTAATATTAGTAACGGCACTTTATTAGTAATTATCAGGCACATATTAATGCCTTATTCTGTATAACCTTATTTTACCCTTACTACTCCATTAATTAAGATTTCACCCAATATAACCTCCTAATTATTGTTTAATTACTCTAAATAAAGCCGTTATTGGATATGAGTAACGATGCTAATAACCAAGGCATCATTTGGGCCTTGTAAAGGGGCAATAGCACAAGAACAGTGATTACAAGAACTCTTTATTACTCTGAATTAATATAGTCTATTCTTATGGAATACAACGCAAAACTACAAGTGTAATATTACCTGTATTAACTATTAATTAAGTCTTGTTAACTTAAAATATGTTCCCTATTCTAAAGTGGGGTCTTGTTCATATTTAACTCACAAGTACTTTGAACCCTATTAACTCAAACATGTTCCCTATTCTAAAGTTGAAACCTCTTCACATTTAGTTAAGTCATTACAGCATACAACTAGTAGTTAGAAGACAGCCAAGTTATCACAAATGTAGGTTTATTTATTTTGAATAGCAAACAGTGAAGCCATACAGAAAAGACTCAAAATAGCTTTCAGGTTACTGCACTGAACCAAAACAACGTACAAAGACAAAACCAGGTCCCCAGGTCCATTATTTCATTTTAAGCATTACATTACTATAGGCTTTTGCATCAATGCCAGTTACAACACAGAGGTGCTTACAATGCATTTAATCAGCAAAATAAAAGATAAACATTTAGCATACATTTATCTCTGACTTAATCAAATTAATTTAACTGAGACTTCTTCGTCATAAAAATAATGCTGTTTTTTTTTTCAGACCGGATTTTTTTCGTATGTCATGGAAAAGCATTTCCAGGGGTCGAGGTCTGTGGTGGTTACCAGTAGGTCCACAATAACATCTAAGTGATCTTTCAGCATATTTTGTGTACGGTTTCCTCTGCGTCTCCATATAGTGGATTTGCACACTCCCCTTGCTCCAGGTTTTGTGTATATTCACCTGTAAGTGGATCAACAAAAATTCTCTATGGTTAACAGTTCGATGATTGTAACCTTCATCATGAAGACGGCGGTATGATCTCCATCCATCTGAAATGATGGAGCTTCCTTGACGAATGTGCTTATTTATGATGCGGAGGAGATGACTGGCTGAGCGGTGAGACACTATCTTGAAAACGGGTCTCTTCCTGTCCTCCTTGATGCCCAACATTCCAAACACCCAGGTACTCCAGTTGCTTGCCCGTCCTCGGTTGTACTGAAATTCACATAACCAGTCATCATTATTGTTATGTCATGAATGTGTAATGAAGTACTGAAACAATAACACCAAGTCAATGACCACAGTAATAAAAAAGAGAATGTTGCTGTAATCATAGTATAAAAGATTAGGGAATAAATCAAGGCTCAACATTTCAAGTGTTTTCTCCAGAATGTATCTTAAGGAAGAGCAGCACAGGAATAATATGTCATTTCTTAAAATCGGCCTTACTCTCCCCCATCATAATGATAACTAGATCTAATGAAATAATAATATAATATGCTACACTACAGATTGACATAATATTTTTGCAACATATTTAAGGCATCTAGTGGCATGTTTACATCTGGAAACAGTATTCCAAAATATGACCTGCTTATAGTGTGTGAGTGTGTGTGTGTGTGTGTGTGTGTGTGTGTGTGTGTGTGTGTGTGTGTGTGTGTGTGTGTGTGTGTGTGTGTGTGTGTGTGTGTACTACTCACCATGCAGAGTCTTTTCTGCTGTATGACTTCTTCAAAATCATGGCATGAGAATCAGGGCACTCATGCTGAGACACCATAATGTATACCAAGGCAAGGCAAGGCAAGGCAACTTTATTTATATAGCACTTTTCATACACAAGGCAGACTCGAAGTGCTTCACATATAAACAATACCAGGTTAAACCATGCGCGCCGCCATGACGACCAGTACGGTTTCCCATTACCGGTTAGATGTGAGAATATGTAGCTGGTTGTAGTATAGTGAGAGGGTGAGTTAGGGCCCCACTTGCCATTTTGACCTCATGTAATCTATAACTTTTGCAACTATTGCCGTAGGCTTCAAGATCTGTGCTAGCGGTGCAAATGTGCTAGCCGTTGTTTAAAGTACTCGACCGGAAATGGAAAACAGGCAGGCCACTATGAATCATGGGAAATAGAGCGTCGTTAAATAGCCTTAATTTCACCTGTTATCATTGTTCAATCACTTGATAGGAAGGGGGGAAAAAAACACAGAAATAATGCGGAATTCCAACTCTGACACTCCAGGGATCGACATGACTATCCACCAGTCTATGTTTACTAGCCGCCTACTATCTCTAGTGCAGGGGTGCTCACACTTTTTAAGCATGCAAGCTACTTTTAAAATGACCAAGTCAAAATGATCTACCTACTACAAAAATGCGAAACATATTTATTCATGAATATATTGAGAATTCTCTATATGAACATGTATGTTGATGTCCCTTGCATAACAGCATGAGCCCATATTGCACAACACAACACAATTAACTATGTACATTTTTTGTCATACCTTATTCTGATGACTTGCACTGAATGGAATCAGCCAGGGATGCATAGTCCGGACAGTAGCTGCTGACAGCCAGCCTCAAGCATACTTCCAAATGATCATCAGTTATGGTGGAACGGTACTTGGACTTAATGATCATCATATGGGAAAAGGCTGACTCACATAAATAAGTGGAGCTGAATAAATCAGTCAAGGAGGTAGCACATTTCCTCACGTTGGGGTACTTTCTCTGTGAGTAAGTTCCAGAACTCTCCATGAGCTCTGGGCCCCGTTTCCCGAAAGCATCTTTAGCCTAAGTGGATCGCAGAGTGGGTCGTACGAGCATCGTACAGTTTCACACCGTTTCCCGAAAGCATCTTTGGTAACGAACGTCTTGAAAACGCTCACGAGTCACGAGTAGCTAACGAGTGCTCCAGGGTACTCGTAGGACGCTAAGAGCCTCGTTAGCCTACTATAGCCTCAGTGGCGTAACCAGCGGACATTCCTAGTATTGGATGCGTTTTATTATAACACATTGGTAATGGTGTATCACGTGCGTCTGAGCCTAATGTGGGCCATTATGTTTTTAGTTTGAGAGAGACAGTCCAGGAAATGTTTGAGCAGGCAGGGCACTTAAAATGTGTGAGAGAAAGTGGGGGGGATTTGTGCAGACTGACATAGGCTACTCATAAAACGTAGCATAAAATAATGTAAAAAAATAAAAATAAAAATATTAATTAAAATATAAAAAAAAATGCAAAGGAGCAGGCAAAAGGCTGGGATATGGTGGGGATTGGTCACGTTGACGGGAATGTTTAGTGACATGTGGGAGGGTGGAGGGGGTTAAAAAAAAGTCTCAATCACTCTTCGACGTGCATTAAAACCAGCCGCGTAGTTATGAGGGAGGCCGTCCTCACACCGATCTTCCTCGTCGTCATCGTCCTCAATGTCCTCCGGTTCAACCAAAGCTACCCCAGCCTTAGCTGCAATTTTGTGCAACATAGCTGTCACACATATCACAGTGCATGACTTGGCTGGCGAAAACTGGAGCCCTCCGCTGGACTTGTGAAGGCATCTAAAGCGCAACTTCCACCTCCCGATCGTGCGCTCAGGATTAGGACTGATATATGTCGGCCTAGGCTTAATCAATTGTGTTTTAATATCTTTAGCACTTGACCACTTATTTTTTAATTCTGGGACTGTGCGCTCCGTGCTACTGACAGAGTTCACTGCTGCAGCAACATGTTGCCACTCACTCTGCTTTTTGTTGGTGGCGATCCCAATCCCGTGACCGCCGAACAAAACTACTTTTCGGGCCTCCATCTCACCCACAAGTGTCTCCGCTTCAACCTCCGTGAAATTTCGCTTTTTTGCTTTTCTCTCAGTACCATTGTTTCCGACAAGACATAATACTTGCATCTGAGTCTGTTTTATATGCAGATCGAATTCATGAGGTCATTTGCATTGACCATTTATGGTTAAAAAGGGGCGTGTACAGGGCGGAACGTGAAGCTGATTCAGCTGCGCACACTTGTAGGCAGTCTGTGATTTATAAAGAAAAGATTGCGTACGGTGTGCGTACGCAGGGTTTTATAAATATTATATTTATAAAAAATATATAAATATTTTTTGGCGCACGCAAAACTTGGCTTTTGGGCGTACGTACACTTTTAGTAGCGATCCCACGCACAGTTTTATAAATGAGACCCCTGGACGTTTGCCAAATCATGGCGCCGCAGCTTTGAGGAGAGATGTTGCATCTTTCCTTTGAATGCATTAACTGAGCTGATCCTAAAATCACTGTTTTGTCTTTTCCCTGCAGCTCTAGATTAAGGTCATTCAATAGGTTTGTCAGATCAGTTAAAAATGGCAAGTCTAACAGCCACTGACTGTCATTTAGTTGCTTGTATTCTGCATGTCCAGCTACACGGAAAACTCCTTAATCTCCGGACAGAGCTCTCAAAATCTTTGCAGGAATTTCCCTCGACTAAGCATCTCACGTCAGTGTGTAGCAACAACTCAGAGTGGTCGCAGTCAGCCTGCTCCAGATGTGCACGGAATAGCCGTCTTTGAAGAGATCTGGCGCGAATAGAACAGGCGATCTTCATTGCCACATCCATGATCGCTTTCACGTTGAGCATTTTAGCGCATAACGCTTGTTGGTGTATTATGCAGTGGTAATTCAGGAAGTCCGGGAAAGCATCGTCCTCCCTGCACTTGCCAATAAATCCATTCACGCGGCCAACCATTGCTCTAGTGCTCCATCCGTGGTGATGGACACCAATTTGTGCACTGGGAGCTGGGTTTTCGTGATAAAGTTATTGAAAGACTAAAATATATCCTCTCCTCGCGTGTGTTCTTTCATGGGCAGTAGTGTTAACAGCTCCTCTTTTGCAGACATGTCAGTAAACGCCATCCGAATAAAAATGCACAACTGGGCTGTGTCACTCACATCCGTAGATTCGTCCAACTTCAGTGAGAAGCACTCGCAATCTACGATGTCCTTCCAAAGTTGCAGCATCAAATCCTTGGCCATGGCTTCACTACGCCGTGTAACTGTACTTCTTGACAGCTGGAGAGCTTTGATCGAAGATAATATTTCTCCCTTGTTTTTAATGTCTCGGAACAATGAGTCAGCTGCTTCAACGAATGCCTCTTTTACCATCTCTCCGTCTTGGAAGGACTTCTTGTTCTTAACGATTAAGTGGCTCACCCGGAACGATGCTTCGGTGGCGGCTTTGGCTTTTGAAGTTGGCTGACAACTGGCATTTTAGTTCTTTCACCTTTCTCTTTCTCAGCTCGCTTTTCTGCGGGAAGTTGGTGTCGTAGTTTTTATGAGCAGTCCGAAAATGCCGCTCTAATTTCCCTTCTTCGGTATTGCGATGGTAGACTGGCAGATGAGGCAAACGCACTTCGAAAATTCATCCTCCTCCCATTCCGGATGAAAGTGATACGTTTTTGGCTTCTTACTTGGTCCAGCTCCCCCTCTCATTTTTATACCCTTTCTTAAGATTAAAAGAAAAAACCAAGAGCTAAAAATTGGAGGCTAACTGGGCAACTCGCAAGCTTTTTTTTTTACTTTCCCGCACTTAGCGCCGTTGTTTGCGCATGCGCAAATTTCATAGGGGGGTCTTTAGTAGGGGGGTCTAAGTATTGGGCACCCCTGCTCTAGCGCATCCAATCATCATAAAGTATCTACGTCATTTCCAATGTCGTTCTGGCGGGCGTGGACACAGGCAGTGCACCAAAAATGGCGTGGCAACCACCACAGCCATAGACCATGCCATAGACCACTGGGAATGCTTTTCCATGACATACGAAAAAAACATCCGGTCTGAAATGAATTTACAAATTTCTTGTCTTATTTTTATGATGCAGAAGTCTCGGTTCAATTAATTAGATTAAGTCTGAGATAAATGTATCTGTTAAATGTTTATCTTTTTTTGTTTCCTGATTTAATGCATTGTAAGCACCTCTGTGTTGTAGCTGGCATTGATGCACAAGACTATAGTTATGTAATGCTTAAAATGAAATAATTGACAAGGGGACCTGGTTTTGTCTTTGTACTTTGATTTGGTTCAGTGCAGTAACCTGAATGCCATTTTGAGTCTTTTCTGAATGGCTTGACTGTTTTCTATTCAAAATAAATAAACCTGCATTTGTGATAACTTGGCTGTCTTCTAACTCTGTATGCTGTAATGACTTAAATAAATTTGAAAAGGTTGCAACTTTAGAATAGGGAACATGTTTGGGTTAATAAAGGTCCAAGAACTTGTGAGTTAAATATGTTACTAATAGGCATATTAATAAGCTCATATTTAATGGCGAATATGTGTATCTAAATATAACACACACCATGTTATTAGAACACAAATTTATACGCTGGGTTTTAGTAAAAATAAATGGTAACTCCGACAGGCTGCTGTGCGGTTAGAGGAACACTGCGTTTAACGTAAACCACACTCAAACCAATGCTAAATTTCTCACGTGTCCTCTTCTTTCAATACACTTGCACGACAACATGTCAATTTATTTATTTATTTTAGATTTTTCAGTTTGCCATTCCATTCCATAACAATTGAGTCTTCCATTTCCCCATCCCTTCAAACATTTGTTAATTTCATGCTATCATAATCAAATAATCATTTCTGTAATGAATTCAATTCAATTCAATTTTATTTGTATAGCCCTTAATCACCATTACAGTCTCAAAGGGCTTAACAGGCCAAATATTTGTGACACCCCCCTTTACCCATGCCCCCACACGGGCAAGAAAAAACTCCCTTGAATCAGCAAGGAAGAAATCTTGAGAAGAAACGCAGTGTAGGGGATCCCTTCTTCCAGGGATGGTCAGGAGTGCAATGGGTGCCACAAATGGCATACAGGTAAATACATGTACATCATATTAAAATGGTGATGGGGTTCTGGCCGGTTATCCATGAGGAGAGTCCAGGCATCCAGTCCAGCACCCGCAGCACGCTACAACTGACAGAATAGTGAATTAGAACGGAAAAGTATAGTGGGAATGTATAATGTAATAAGAAAAGCACAAGCAAACAGAGTAGTCTTCACTACGCATCTGTTGTTTTCACACTCCAAATGCAAGATTGTAGAGGTGCGTTTTGAGCTTCCCTTTGAATAGCTCCACAGAGTCAGCTTCCCTGATCGCTGATGGCAGCCTATTCCATAAAAAGG
This sequence comes from Gadus macrocephalus, assembly GCF_031168955.1. Lineage (NCBI taxonomy): Eukaryota > Metazoa > Chordata > Actinopteri > Gadiformes > Gadidae > Gadus > Gadus macrocephalus. Next base: position 26,380,546 of record NC_082397.1, read on the forward strand.
GGGCTCGATAGGCAAATGCTCTCTGTCCAGCCGATTTCTTTTTAACCTTCGGCAATGAAAGAAGGCCGGCTCCCGAAGACCGGAGAGACCGAGAAGGACTATAAGGAATAATCAGGTCCTTCAGGTACAATGGAGATAGTCCATGCAAGGCTTTATAGGTTAGCAATAGCACCTTAAAGTCTGATCTGAAAGTTATTGGTAGCCAATGTAAAGAGGCGAGAATAGGTGTAATATGATCAAACTTTCTCGTTCTGGTCAGCAATCTAGCTGCCGCATTGTGTACCAGCTGTAGACTCTTTGTAGTAGAGTTCGGTAATCCCGAGAACAGTGCATTGCAATAGTCCAGTCTTGACGAGACAAACGCATGAATCAGTGTCTCTGCATCCACTACAGATAACATTGATCTGATTCTTGCAATGTTTCTCAAATGGAAAAAGGCAATTCTAGTTATACTTCTTATATGCTGATCAAAGCATAGTTGAGGGTCAAACAAGACACCAAGATTTCTGACGGATGCACTCTGTGGGATGGCGAAGCCATCCAACCACAGAGAGACATCCTCAAACTTTTCCCGGTCCCGCTTCGAGCCGATAATCATAAGCTCTGTCTTCCCAGTATTAAGCTGTAGGAAGTTTTGTGACATCCAGCCCTTCACAGCAGCCAAACAGGACTCAACCTTTTGAATCTGGGCAGAATCCCCGGAATCTACAGGAATGTAGAGCTGGGTGTCATCCGCATAGCAATGGAAACTAATTCCGAAGCCGCGGATAACGTCACCGAGGGGAAGCATATAAATTGCAAAAAGCAATGGACCAAGAACCGACCCTTGTGGTACGCCAAAGCGCAATTTACAATGCTTCGATTCTGCACCCTCATGAAGCACAAATTGGGTTCTATCTGTGAGGTACGATTCAAGCCAACCAAGAGCCGTACCCCCGAAACCAACATAGTGTTCAAGACGGTGAAGAAGAGTGCTATGGTCAATCGTATCAAACGCAGCGCTCAGATCCAACATCACAAGCATTGTGCTTGTGTTTTTATCCAAAGCAAGAAGGATGTCATTTACAACTCTTGTAATAGCAGTTTCAGTTGAGTGGAAATTCCTGAACCCCGACTGGAAAGGTTCGAAGAGATTATTCCTCGTCAAATAATCAACAATTTGCTTTGCTACAATCCTTTCCTGTACCTTAGACAAGAAGGGCAGATTCGATATAGGCCGATAGTTCCTGACTAATTCAGGATCTAGGCCAGGCTTTTTGAGTAGCGGTTTTAACACCGCAGCCTTGAAATTGGAAGGAACAATTCCTGTTGAAAACGAAAGATTCATAAGCAAGAGGATAACAGGCCCCACCGTTGGAAAAAGTTCCTTAAGAACCCTAGAAGGGAGCGGATCCAACATACAAGTTGTTGGCTTTGAGGCCTTTATCACCCTTTCAAGTTCCACCAAGGAAATCGCCTTAAACTCCAAAAGAGTTGCGTCAGAGTTCACCATCCTACTTGGCAGAACCCCATCCTGCCCCACAGGATGTGTAGGATTAGCCGCCCGGTAAGCATCAATTTCCTCTCTAATTGATTGAATCTTATTCTCAAAGAAATCCATGAATTCACCTGCCGAGATCGAGGAGCCTACGGTCTGATTCTGTTTCTGAGTGAGACTCCTCACCGTGTCAAAAAGAAATGTAGGATTATTTCTATTCAAAGTAATGATACTAGAAAAGTAGGCGTTCCTGGCGATAGTCAGCGCACCCTTATAGGTGATCAGACTATTATGCCATGCAAGATGAAAGACCTCAAGTTTAGTCGAGCGCCATTTGCGTTCAAGGATCCTGCAATTTCGCTTCAAAATGCGAGTTTCTGCATTAAACCAAGGAGCTGGTTTTTTCAATGTTCGTTTTTTAGTTACGTACGGAGCAACTGAATCAATGGCAACAGACAAGGCAATGTTGAGGTCATCAGTAAGGCACTCCACAGAACCACTATAGTTACAGAGAGGTGCAAGTGAACCAGATAACTTATCTTCCATAGCTGTAATGGTTGCAGGTGTGATGCGGCGACAGCTGAAAGTAGCTTGCTGATCGTCGCAGGGGCAGGATACCACCACCTGGAAAGTGAGCAAAAAGTGGTCTGATAAAGCTGAGGTGTAGGAAGAGACCACTAGCTGCGAAATGTCAACACCGCGGGTCAGAACGAGATCCAACGTGTTTCCACCGATGTGGGTTGGTTGCTGGACGAGCTGTTTGAAGCCAAGCGTATCTGTAATGGACAGAAAAGCCCTTGCGAGGGCATCAGACGGGTTATTCACGTGAATGTTGAAATCCCCAAAAAGCAAAATATTGTCTGAATATGTAGCCAAATCAGCTGCAAAGTCAGAAAACTCATCCAGAAAAACTGAATACGGTCCTGGAGGGCGGTATACTACAGCTAAAACAAAAGAGTCTGGAACTCGTTTTGCTTCTCGAGGAGCTGAGGTGCAGAGCGCTAGCACCTCAAAGGATCTGAAAATATATCTATTCTTCGGCTTTAAATTAAGCTTAGAATTAGATATCAGGGCTACTCCACCACCTTTCTTAACTTCTCTAGATACTTGGGTGCTAACGTAATGGGGTGGAGTAGCTTCGTTTAAGGCTAGAAACTCATCTGGTTTTAACCAGGTTTCAGAAAGCCCCAGTATGTCGATCTTTTTATCAATAATTAAATCATGAAATAGATCCAAAATTTCCTCACAAAGCATGAGGTGTACGTATGTCCCAAACACATTATAATTATCGCGAGTCCAGTACATTTTTACTTGTATGGTATTCATTTATGCCTCGTTTTTGATTTATGCACAGCCATCTTTTATAGAGCTTCTTAGCTCTGAGTAAAATAAGTATCTGAAACTACAGATTTTATAACTCTTCAAGTTCCACATCTATTTAAATGTCCTGGTATTATCTCAGTGACTCTAGAATCATTTGTGTTTTACAAGACACACCTAATGTCCAGGCTTATAGTGAGTGGGGACTAGAGGAAATAGGTTATTTAGTTGTTGTTTTTTTTGGGCGGGGGGGGGGATTTTCCTTCAGGACGATAAAGTTGATCTGGTTTTAACGTGGCTAATCCGATTATACATTAATGAACATTTAAGCCTACTTGTGGGCTTCGAGCCGACTGTAAAGATTTACATAAAAATGTCAAACTTTCACAGCGTTTCAAGATGATGAGAAGATGTATTATTGTGTTAATACATTGTATACATTCATTCAATGTAAGATTGTTGCATAACTAGGTTCTGAAAACGATATAATGACAATTTGAATAAGGAGAACCAAGATGTAGCCAATGGGGAGTCTTGGTCCTGCCCCTTTTGTTTAAGAAGAGGCAGTAATAATTGACTGGATGCGTTTCAAGAAATGAATAAAAGGTGTTGAATGCGGTGATGGATGGCCTCAAACCATATATTAGACTGTTAGCATTTTGCATGTCTAAGGAGTATAATATGAGTTACAAGATTTCGATTTGTTGAGTATGAACAGTTTTCTTTCTCAAATTGATATGTGTAAAGATGAATACATCATTTACGATCTGTATCGATATGTGTAATGGTCAATACATAATTTATGAAATGTAATGATGTGTGCAATGCTTAATGCATCTTTTATGTTTTCTCTGTCTGGATTAGAAGACACAATGAACCAGAGACTCCCACTTTTCTTTCTTTCTTTACTTTGCTATTTTGTCATTCTGCTGGTCAATATTGCTCTAATTCTTACCATAATAGTAGACAAACATCTTCATGAACCCATGTACATCTTCCTGTGTAATCTCTGCATCAATGGACTTTATGGGACGGCCGGATTTTACCCCAAATTCTTCTTTGATTTGCTGTCCTCTACTCATCTCATATCCTATTCTGAGTGTCTTGTACAGGTCTTTGTCATATACTCCTATGCTGCAGGGGACTTCTCTATTCTGGCTCTGATGGCTTATGACAGACATGTGGCTATATGTCGCCCTCTAGAATACCTATCAATCATGACCAAAGAGAGAGTTGCCTTTCTAGTATGCATGTCTTGGGTTGTACCCTTGTGTCTTGAGGTTGTTGTAATATTGATGACATCAATGCTAGAATTATGTGGGTCTCACATAGATAAACCCTATTGTGCCAACTGGTCCATTGTTAAACTTTCTTGCACCTCAACAACCACCAACAATATTGTTGGTTTTATAACAATCCTTTTCTACTTTTGCCATTATGTGTTTATTATTTGTACATATGTGACCCTTGTCAAAACATGTTTAAGATCCACAGAAGGGAAGAAAAAGTTAATGCAGACATGTCTCCCACATTTACTCTGTCTACAAAATGTCTCCATTGCCTTACTGTTCGATCTTTTGTACACTCGATATGGAACACAATCTGTACCACAGAATCTCAGGAACTTCATGGCTGTACAGTTTCTTGCCTTTCCTCCTATTCTCAATCCTCTCATTTATGGACTGAATCTCAGTAAAGTTCGAAACAGACTTGGAGGTTTCTTAAAGACCAAGTAGGTTTTGAACAGTCCACCGTGAACAGATTGATCCAACTTGGAGGCTATTCTATAATAATTCCCCTAAGTTTCACGTCATGTCTTACAATATGTTTGATAATAGCCAAGGAGGCTGGCGCAATACCTATAAATAATATACATATATACCTTGAACAAAGAAGTGTTAATCATGTAAACCTAAACTTTGCAGTAGTGAGAAGCATGTTGCAAGACCAGATGAACAAAGTAAATGTTTCTTTAAAGGTGTGTTTAGCGGTTCCTACTTTATGAATCAATGCATTGTTGTTATTTAATAAAAAAAAATGATAACTGGTAATCTGCTTTACAGAAAAATGCAAGAGCTGTCCAGACTAAGAATTTTGTCATCTGTCTCGACTACATATAAATAAAAGTTTATTTTTATAAACTTTTATGTTCTTTTATTGCTTCATCCAAATGACACATATCGAATGTCAGTTTGAAAGAGGTCATTTCAGGCCACAGGGTGAGTGTGATAAGCCATTCTGCATTTTCCTGTATTTAGTGACATCACAAGTGGGACTGTCCACCTTCATGTAAGATGGATAGAAAAACGCAGAGTTACGTATGTAACTCCGGTTCTATGAATCCTGGATGACCGCCAGAGGCGGTGCATTAAGCACTGGATTTATCCGTCTCGCGCATGCGCAGTTCGAGTACCTATACCAACAAGGTCACATGTGACCCTCGTGACACCGGATTGGCTATACAGCCCGGTGTCGACAGAGGATCTGTTCCCAGAATCTTCTCGCGAACCACGAGACTTCTGAGTGACCTGTAACTCTGGCGGTCATCCAGGATTCATAGAACCGGAGTTACATACGTAACTCTGCGTTCTATTTCATCCTTACTGACCGCCAGAGGCGGTGCATTAAGCACTGGATGGCCAATACCAACAACGTCACGAAGAGTCAAGGTGCTCATCTACTGATCAGAGAAAGCAGAGCTTGGCATCAGGGCCACGCCCATTGGATGGGGAGTGGCAACGTTGACCCGGTAGAACCTGGAGAATGTGCTAGGCGACGCCCATGACGCCGCGGCACAGATGGTCCCCAGGGGCACCCCTCTCAGGGCAGCCCATGATGTGGAGACGCTCCTAGTTGAGTGACACCTCACCCTGGATGGCGGGGGGCGGCCACTGGCCCCATAGGCGTGTGTTATGGTCTTCACAATCCAGTGGGACAGCCTCTGCTTTGTTAAAGCACGACCCCTGTTAGGGCCACCATGGCAAACAAAAAGCTGCTCCGACTGGCGAATACCGGCGGTAGCAGAAATATAAGCCCTAAGGGCCCGCACCGGGCACAGCAGCTCAGACCCACCCTCCCCAGAAGGGGGGTCAAAGCGTGCTAACTGGATGGGCTGGTTAAGGTGATTGCGTGGCAGGGTCTTTGGCAGGAACGCAACGTTCGGCCATAGAGTGACACCCGAGCCATCAGAGTTCCACCTCAGGCATGTATCACTCACTGATAGGCATGCAACTCCCCGACCCGCTTGGCAGATGTTATGGCGAGTAAAAAGGCAGCCTTCATAGACAGCCACTTCAAACCCCCTTGACCCAAAGGCTCGAAGGGAGGAGATGACAAGGCTTCCAGCACCAGCGGCAGGTCCCATGCTGGAGACCGCATGGCTGTAGGGGGACGCAGCCACAAAGCCCCTCTTAGAAAGAGGGACACTAATCTGTGGCGCCCTACCGTGGCGCTGTCAACCCTATCATGTAGGGAGGAGATGGCAGCGACATAGACCCTCAAGGTAGAGTGCGACCGGCCACTATCCAGGAGGGACTGCAGAAATTCCAGCACCGTGGTCACAGCGCAGTGCACTGGATCCACGGCCCTAGCCGCACACCAGTTGGAGAACAGCTTCCACCTGTTTCCGTACTGCAACCTGGTCGATGGTGCCCTGGCACTCATGACCGTACCCCTGACAGCCGCAGTGCACTCCCTCAGCAGTGGGTCGGGCCCTGCAGTGGCCAAGCCCAGAGCTGTAGGCGAGAGGGGTCGGGATGCCAGATCTGACCCCCCAGCTGGGACAGGAGATCCCTCCTGTCAGGGAGGCGCCATGGCGAGCTGCAGCAGAGCCTGAGCAGCAGTGGATACCAGAGCCTCCCCGGCCAAAAGGGGGCCACCAGAAGGAGCCGGTGGCCCTGCAAAAGGACCCTCTGGAGTGTCGGCAGAACCAGAGGCAATGGTGGGTAGGCATAAAGAGGCCTGTCCGGCCAATCGTGCGCCAGCGCGTCCTGCCCTAAAGGGCTGGACGCTTCTGCCCAGGAGAACCAGAGGGGGCAATGTGCCGACTCCTCCGAGGCAAAGAGGTCCACCTCTGCCCTGCCAAAGAGGCCCCACATTGACTCCACCACCTCGGGGTGAAGCCGCCATTCCCCCGGTGGAGGCTTCCGTCGGGAGAGGAAGTCTGCCGCCCGATTCTGGGCCCCCGGCAAATAGACTGCCCGTAGGCTGGCCAGACGGGGAGAAGCCCAAGTCCACAGGCTCTGGGATACCCGGAGTAGCCGTGCTGACCTGGTGCCCCCCTGGTGGTTCACCTGCGAAACCGTGGCCATGTTGTCCGACCGGACCAGGACATGCCGGCCCAGGGCCGGCGCTGGCCGTTTCAGAGCCCTAGGCGACTCGAAATCAACTTGCGCCCTGGACAGGTCTTGCGAGCGGGGGGGGGGGGGGGGGGGGGGGGGCGGGGGGGGGTGCTACGCTGACGGTTTCGGGCCGCCCTGACAATTGCTCCCGCGCCCCCTCGCTTCTCCGTTCGCGTCGTATATTTTAATTGATATATTCTTTAATTAAGGGCGCCACCAGAGGGCGCCCCCAACGCATTTGTCGCCCTAGGCGGTCGCCTAGCTCGCCTATGCCGATCGCCGGCCCTGTGCCGGCCTGTCAAATGGGGCAGAAAGCTGGCTAATGCCAGCTGCACAGCCCGGAGTTCCAGCACATTGATGTGTTGTGCCACGTCCCGGCCAGACCACCGTCCCTGCGCAGTCCTGCCCTGCCACACTGCGCCCCATCCCGAGAGGCAGGCGTCGGTTGTCACCAACTCCCGGCGTGCCGGGATTGCGCCCATGGGCACGCCTGCCTCCAGATACGCTCTCTTTCTCCATGGAGCCAGAGAGACAAGACACTGCAGGGTCACCTTGACCCTCCTCTGCCTGTGCCACTTTGCATCTAGGTGCAGGCTGTTCAGCCACATTTGGAGTGGGCGCAGGGACAGTAAGCCCAGAGGCACCACAGCTGAAGCAGCTGCCAGCTTGCCCAGAAGCTGAAGAAAATGAATAAAAAGCAGCCTCCTGCCGGCTCTGAAGAGGGGAAGGAGGCGGAGGATGTCGTTCACCCGTCGAGGTGAAAGGTAGGCCTTCATGGCGACCGAGTCCAGGACCAACCCCAGATAGGTAACCCGTTGGGAAGGGTCCAGGCAACTCTTTGTTTGATTCACCGTCAAGCCCAGCCGGGCGACGTGCAACAGCAGGCGGGCCGTGTCCTGGGCCACCTGGGACCTGGAGGGCGCACAGACCAGCCAGTCGTCCAGATACGGCAGGACCTTCATGCCCTGCGCCTGCAGGGGTGCGAGGGCTGCCGCCACAACCCTGGTGAAAACCCTTGGGGAGAGGGAAAGCCCGAAGGGAAGTACCCTGAATTGGTAATGCCTGCCCCGATAGGCAAACCTCAGGAACCGCCTGTGGTGTGCCGCAACCGGCACATGAAAATAGGCGTCCTTTAGGTCTATAGTCGTGAACCACTCCCCCATGGCAACTACCCTCAGGGTGTCCGCCGAGGTGAGCATGTGAAATGGTAACATTTTTAAAAACATGTTCAGGCCCCTTAGGTCTAGAATGGGCCTGAATCCGCCGTCTTTCTTGGTTACCAGAAAGTAGGCCGAGTAGAACCCCCCGGGTTGTAACTGAGGGTCCACTGGCTCGATCGCACCCTTGGCCAGGAGGGCGGATAGCTCCTGGGCCAGAGCTGCGGCCTTCGTCGGGTCGCGGACGACTGTCATCCTGACCCGTCCGAAGGCCTGGGGCCGGCGTCGGAACTGTAATTCGTACCCCCGGGTTAAGGTGGAAACCACCCAGGGGTCTATAGTACAGGCAGCCCAGTAGCTGATCTGCTGCTGGGAATAACAGCCGACGACCGGCCCCGTGGTCCTAGCGCCTGGCCCCCCGGCCTCTGTCGGCTCTGGAGGGGTACCGGTGAGGCTCCGCGGCCCGAGGCTGCCCGGGCGGGCGGGGGCGCGAAAGCTATCAGCGGGCTGCTGGGCGGACCGCCGAGACCTGCGTAGGCCCTCATCTCTTGCTGGGTAAGAGCGTGGTGGCTGGTAGCGGCCCGGGGGGCAGCCGGGGGGGCTCTAGGCCTGCCAGGAGCGGAGACACTCCTGTGAAGACCCGACAGCTGCAGGTTGGTTTGCCTAGCTTGGGCAGCTCGCTCCAGCGTCTCCAGGGCAGCTGACCCAAACAGCTCCCCCGGTACCACTGGCACGGCTCTAAGGGCCTTCCTGCACGCCTCCGTCAGGGGCGACTGAGCCAACCAAACCTGGCGGCGAGTCTGGACCAGGGTGGACATAACACGCCCCAATTCCCTGGACATGAGGGCAAAGGCCTGTAGGGACGCGTCGCTCAGGTCCTGTGTAGACGGCTCAACTGCAGCTTGTTGCAGCGAGGTCGAGAGCGCCAGCATTAGGTGGGAGAGGGAGTTGCCAATCCGCCCCATACGTGCTGCTGCGTCATAGGCCTTCGAAAGCAGGTCGTCTGTGACCCTGCACTGGGGCCGAGGACACCTGGCATCCGGCCGCAAGGCCTGATCGGGGGTTAGAATGAGGGAGGCAATGGCGGGCTCAACGGGTGGCATACAACCCAAACCATACTGCGCTGGATCCCGCATGGCAGCCAAGGCTCGAGCACTGGAAGAAGGACGGGGGAGAGCCTTGGCGTCCTTCCAGCAGAGGTGTAGCTCCTTTAAATACTCCTCCGAAGGAGGGACAGAGAAAGGGGCTGTGGCAGGGCTGCGCCTGAAAAAGGTAGGCTGGGCCAAGTCTGCCTGAGGAGCATCGAGCCCCAGGCGAGCCAGGGCCGTACGGATGACGGCCCCGATGGGGTTACCCTCTGTGCTGTGCCCAGAGCTCTGAGCAGAGGAGCGGGAGGCCTCCCCAAAAGCATTTGAGGCTTCCTCCCCCGTGACACCCTCACTGAAGAGGTTGGCTGATGCCGCCAGCGACAGGACATCGTCCGTCCCCGGCACATCCCCCAAGGAAGGGTCAGGCCGGATGTCAGCCACCGCGCCACCTGCCCCAGGTTGCAGGGTCAGGAGGAGTTCCTGTATCCTCTCCATATCGGACGACAAGCGATCCACCTTGGATGCTAGCTCGTCCCTAGCCCTTTTCCTGGGGGGGGGGGCCTGCTCTACCCCGACGCCAAGAATGGCCGGGCTGAGCTGGAGGAAGTGGCGCCATTGATGGTAGGTCGACAGCTGCCGGATGTTCCACCGCTGCGAGCCTAGCCAGCCTGAGTGCCAAGGGCATGGAGCCGCAGTTCATACAGGCCCTCTCGGTAAGGCCCTCCCTCAAATGCTCGAAGCCGAGGCAAGAGGGGCAGCGATCATGGCCATCGTCAGGCTCAAGGAGGGCCACACAGGCGCCACACACATGAGCCATCAGCAGAACACTGGGAGAGGGAGCACTGCCTTCACCAGTGAGCTACTAATTCAAGAAAAGCCAAGAAAGTGTTACCGGGAGAGGACGCGAGAGCGCAGTCTTCACCAGCAAGTGACTGAAAAAAAAATTATTACACACTCAAATATACAGCAGTGTTCTCGGGAGAGGACACGAGAGCGCTGCCTTCACCGGTAAGTGACTGAAAAGAAACACACAAGTGTTACAGGGAGAGGGCGCGAGAGCGCTGCCTTCACCGGTAAGTGACTGAAAAATAAACCCCAACAGTGTTACAGGGAGAGGGCGCGAGAGCGCTGCCTTCACCGGTAAGTGACCGAAAGAAATAAACAACAGTGTTACAGGGAGAGGACGCGAGAACGCTGCCTTCACCGGTAAGTGACTGACTGGAAAAACTTTTACCAAATAAATTTGGTAACCCAGAACACAGCCGAGCTGTTTCTATAAGGGAGCTATCAATAGCGAAATTAATCCCAGTAGTGAAAATAATCCCAGCAGTGTTGCCGGGAGAGGACGCGAGAGCGCTGCCTTCACCGGTAAGTGACTGCAAAAACTTGGAAGCTTCTACTCAAGGGAAGCCTTTCAGCGCTGTACAGACCAACAGCCCCTGGAGGACGAGTTCACCCGTTGCTCCGACCCTTGGTCGCGAGGCTGCACACAGTCTGGAGCGCGATCCTTTTCAAAAAGCGAATACGCTATCCGCAAGCGGTACTACAACATGCGTCTTTGCGAGAAGATGAAAGGAACAGATCCTCTGTCGACACCGGGCTGTATAGCCAATCCGGTGTCACGAGGGTCACATGTGACCTTGTTGGTATAGGTACTCGAACTGCGCATGCGCGAGACGGATAAATCCAGTGCTTAATGCACCGCCTCTGGCGGTCAGTAAGGATGAAATAGAACAACATTTTCTACAGTGCACTGGGTAGGCTGGTAGACTACATCTAGGTGGTCACTAAAACAGGAAAATGCAGAATTTCAAATAGCTTGTAACGGCTAATCGAACTCACCACTGGTGGCATAATATCACCCCTTTAATATCTATTTTATACAGTCTTTTTGAGTTACACCAACAGTATTTTTGGGAGAAATTTAGGGGACTTTACAATTCAGTCCAATTCAGGGTTGAGTTCATAATTTGTTGCATTTTAATTTGGTTCGGTACACATTCACATGGACATTGGAAGACAAACAAACATCTTCTGACAGCGATAGCACCAACAAATTTTTATCTGGTAAAAGTTAATGTCTAGTTTATCTGGCTGACAATACGTTTATTATGTCCAGTTTGCTGCAAACGTTGTGGATGGTGTCTGAGATGACACCATCCACAACACAAGGTTAGTCATTCATTTGCAAGTGATGCTTTCTGTTACGTTATGTGGTGTAATAATAATAATAATAATAATTAACTCAATGTGTGTAGCACTTTTCCAACCAGAGAGCAGAAATAAACTGATAAATAAGTAAATAAAACAAATGAAACAATGAGAAGGTAAATGTCAGTCAAACAAGGTAATTATATTTATTAAATTAAAAGCAGCAGAGAACATTGCAAAGCTATTTAAATGCTGGGCTAAAGATATAAGTTTTAAGTTTTCCTTTGAAAATATCTGTCAAGCTGGCTTCTCTGATGCAATGAATCATATTTATCAAACAGTGCCACCTTACACTCATGCCATTTATCATGTCATTTTCTCATTTCAGCTGGAATCAAAAGACCTGTTACTCAGGAAGACAAAGGGTGCAAGCAACCCTGTCCCAGCTTGGAAGTTTAACTGGGATTGGATTGATTCTGAGTCCAGAATCTCCTCGGGTAAGACTTATGTGTTGGGTGGTTTGTTTAATAATAATAATAATAATACATTTAATTTAGAGGCGCCTTTCAAGACACCCAAGGTCACCTTACAGAGCATATAGTCATCATTCAAAACTATGTAAAACAGACTAGGAATAAAAGGAAAACAGAGGTTAAACATGAAGAATAATAATAATTAACAACACTCAAAGACGCCTAAAGTGAAGGGGGGACCTCACTAACCACCGTTTAGGTGGTTAGTGAGAACACACACTAACCGTTTAGGGATGTAATGATAAACTGAACTCACAATTTAATTAGATTTGCGATATAGAGTTCACAATCAATTTGTACACCTTACTGAAAGGTAATTGGCTTGAAAGGAATTAAAGTATGTGCATTCCTAAAACTGTTTACTTTACTTTGAATCTAGACTCTCCCTATCAAGACATTTGAGGGGCTAGTGACCAACCCAGACTACGCTGAAGCTGAGGACAAGGCTCTTCATTTGCTGTCATCATTTGTTGTCACCAATAGGGAGAAGCAGCAGATCGAAAGAGCCACTGTTGGCTCTTTCGAGAGATACAACCTGAAACAATGCATAACTAATTATTTACAACTCACTGTTCTGACACTTCCTTCATTCACTCTTCACATTAAGGTGAAAAGATACTCAGAGTATGTTGAAGCAAACCTGCCAGCGAGCAGGTTAGGTTTGCTGAGTCTGTTGCTGCAGTAACTGACTCAGAGTTTCCACATAACCTGCTTTCTGAAACAGACCCCAGTCTACATGAACTATCTCTTATTTTGTTTATAACAGGTCAGCATATCGGCGAAAAAGGATCACAGCAAGCAACTTTGGTTTGGTGTTGGCAGCAGTCAAGCGGAAGTCCTACCGCTTGACTTTTGCATGTTCAGGTCATCTGTTGGATGTAAAATATTCCCATTTAATTTTGCTGTAAATCACAAATAGGATGAAAACGGGATGAAATGAAAGAGATAACAGAAAATAGGCAATACTGTAAACAAAACAACGGAATGAATGAATGAACGAATTAATGCATTTCTATTGGTCGTAACCAAAGGGTAGGGGCAGAAGCTTCATACATTTACCTACATATATACAGACAAACATACACGCCTACATATACAGGGTCATAAGGGTCAATACTTATATCCAGTACATTTCCACCATAAGATGGACAATATCCTAAATAATGATAACCATAATTAGAATAACGATGTTCATCGTCATCATCACCATTATCAACATCCTCATAGAGTGATACTACTCAATGTCTGTACTTATCTAGTGTCATGGCTTTCTTCTGTAACCCTTCTATAGCAAATGGCAGATTGCTCATTGCACAACAGCCTTTGGAGTTTAGAAATGTTATTGTCAGTGTTTTCTGTGTGAACACCAAGAGGGGGAATAGAGGGAATTCAGGAAGAGTTTGCAAGATATATAGAATTGTGTGTAGTGTTGTGAAAAATGTGTGCTTTGGAATGGGCATCTGAGTCTAAAGCAGAAAATGTGCTTGGAGTTCAGCAGAATTGATTTGGCAGTTGGTACACAAATTTCAGGTTGTGCACATTGGGTCTGATGTTCCAATTAATGTGTTTAAACAATTGTGAAAAAATGTATTGTGTTCTTATGTGCAAGGACGTTATGGCCACAATCTTTAAAACAACACACAAAACCTGAAAGTTTGCAAATCTTCCCTGTCAATATATGCAGATGTTCAGCAAAGCGTTAAAAGATCGGCAGTTTGCTACCAAACAAAAAGGTTTTGCGATAATAAATTCAGCGATTCAAACAAATACGTTTATAGTAACTTCCATTTATTACAGATTATTACTAGGCAGCCCACACAATAGTTTAAATTGTCATACCAACAGTGACAAACAGGCGTGTATTGTAAAGAACAGGTGGGAACGACAATGAATCAATAGGGATTAGATGAATGGTTCACAATTTAGATGACATCAGTTGTAAGATCCCAAGGGTGCTGTTGGTGTGGCCTACAAAATGCAGATGCCTTTGAGTTCTCTTCCACTGGTTTGTTTATGAGACAGGTCATACAGAGCTTAGCGGATCAGGTTAGACATTGCAAAAGGCCAAAGATCATCTAAATTGCTGAACTGAACTGTTTTGATTGGTCTTTTCATTTTACTTTTCCCTAAATACCTTTTCTGCTGCATTTCCTCTCCATACAGGTGACAACAAACTAAGTTAAAAAGCTGCCAAATATCTCAAGGACTGTGGTACACTGGATGAAATGGAAAATGGTACTTTTGAGGTCTACTTTAACCTCACAATGTTTGTGAACATAGGACCCTACCGCTACCTAGCATTTGTCTTCTGTTTCCTACTGTATGCCTTTATTGTTTCTGCTAACCTTGTGATAATATTGACTATATCACAAGAAAGATCATTACATGAACCCATGTATATTTTCGTGTCATGTCTTTCTATAAACTCCCTGTATGGGTCAGCTGGACTCTTCCCAAGACTTCTACAAGACCTTTTATCAGACACCCATTTGATTTCACGTCCGGCTTGTTTCACTCAGGTATACATCATATACTCCTATGCATCCTATGAATGTACTATTCTGAGCATTATGGCATATGATAGGTATATTGCTGTATGTCATCCTTTACATTACAACAGTACAATTTCTTGTAAAACTATTTCCAAGTTAGCATTATTGGCATGGCTATGCCCTGCCTTTTCTTTGGCCACAATCGTTTTATTGTCTGTTAGGCTTCCATTATGTGGTAATGAGATAAAGAAAGTGTTTTGTGCACCCTGGTTTGTTGTCAGATTGTCATGTATTGACACTACACTCAATAACGTTGTTGGCATGCTTGTGACTGTCAGTACGATTTTTCTCCCTCTATTTTATGTGCTGTACACTTACCTGCAAATCTATCTTGTTTGTAGTAAAAGCTCATCAGAGTTTAAAGGAAAGGTGTTACAGAAATGTCTCCCCCACATTGTGACGTATGTTATTTATTGCATTACAGCATTTAGCGATATCGCCCTTAGCCGTTTTAATCCTAATGAACTCAATCCAATCGTAGCTACAATTTTATCACTAGAGTTTGTAGTGATTCCTCCAATATTGAACCCTCTAGTGTATGGCCTGAAGTTACCAGAAATAAGAAGGCATATTTTCAGAATGTTGTCGTGGTCAAAATCAATAATTTAGAAAATAAAGCTTGCAGCACCATCACAATATCCTTTTAATACTTCACTGTCTTTAGAATAAGAATCAACTGTTGTTGAAAATAAACATGCATTACTTATAGTGTGTAAACATCATACAGACATTGTGACTTCTGATCTTGAATTGATCATTTATTCTCTAAAAGCCGTTTCCTCTGTGGGGGACTGTATTGACATACGCAACTCATAATAAAGAGTTACTCAAAGAGTTTATTATAATAAAGGGTAAAAAAAAGAATACGATAAAGCAACCCTGTCTCATCAAAATTACGTTCCCAGAGAACTATTCGGCATTCTCAATTACGTTTGTCCAAAAACGTATTTTGTCCGTGATTACGTTTTATTGAACGTATCGCAAATACGTTCGTTCTCAGCCTATTTTTTGCCATTTATTTACTTCTAGGATTATGTTTGGTTGAAACGTATCCCAGATATGTTAAATGTCAACGTAGCACATTATTGTCATTCAGGCATATTTCCCTTTCGGGGAACGTTTCATTTAACGTATTTTGTCTGAAACACGTATCTTGGCCGTGAATACGTTTTATTGAACAACCAACAAGGTTATAAAATACATAAATTCCTGGTTATATACAATACATGAATTATAATTATTTGGAAACTTCCCATCACTGCCAGTACGGCGAAGGTGACGGTGATGCAGGGTTGCAAGCTTCACTGGTTGTTTAAAAAACGGAGTCGCGGGTCACGGTTTTCTTGGGGATTTCAAAACCCAGCGCAGAAACAGTTTGGGTGTAATATGTATTGCATAATCTTCTTGAAATCTCAGTCAGAACTATTAAAAACTAGAGGAGGGGCGGGGTTGGGCCGTGGACACACACACACACACACCAACCCGGTATCACGCCAAGGCGTGAAATAGATACGTTGGTCCCCATCGCAAGGCGTGTTCAGGGTCACGCTTTGCCTGACCAAAGCGTGAGGAGTACACGCATTCTTCTCCGTTCTAAATAAATGGAGGAATAGCACCAACAGGGGGCGAGACGTTCTCCTAGCATTTGGTGAAATTGTTATGTAGCCTATATTAATCTTTATTATCTGAATGGGAAATGCAATATTTTAGGACAGTTACACCATTAAACGTGTTTCTAATAACATTTCTAGCGAGAAATGCACTTTTTCAATGAATAATCTTCAGTCAGTGATTGTGTCTGATCTTTGGTTTTATAGTTATTAGGAAGATTTTATCGGCTCGCTCGCATGTTTCAACGACGTCAGGTTGCTAGGGACGTCGCTGCTTTCGCTAAACTAGCAGCTCACGTGTTTCCTGTGTTTGTGTTATTAAACCGTTACTTTATGTAACTTTTAATGATATCATCTTGTTAGAAACACGTATATCTGATCCAGCCAACCCAGTCGCCAAAGGCATGCGTTGACAACGTTTTCGTGAACACTGGATTACGTCGCATTTCAACATAAAATAGCGTGTTATACACACACACACACACACACACACACACACACACACACACACACACACACACACACACACACACACACACACACACACACACACACACACACACAATGCATTTCGCTGCTAAAACAAACAAAATAACCAAAAAATATATATATATATATTCCCTCAAATATTATTACTTTCAAAACATTGGCCAAAATGGAATATCTTTTTTATTTGGGCTGTTAAAGACTGGCCAAAAGACTTGTATGCTATGGCAGAATAAGAATAAATTCATGCATTATCATTCAACTTGAACATGTGTTTTTACAGTAGGCCTATAGAGTGGTGGAGGGATGACGTATGTTGGCCAACCCGAAAGTGAGCGTCGCCCTGGGTTCCCTTGACAAAAAGCCAACGGGTTTTTGGATTTTGGATTATAGCTGGACCAACCCTGCCACAGTTATGCTGCGAAAGACATTTCACATATCATATGTTTATATATTACATTCCATATGTGTGTGTGTGTGTGTGTGTGTGTGTGTGTGTGTGTGTGTGTGTGTGTGTGTGTGTGTGTGTGTGTTTTTCTGCACCTTTCTTTTATGTGAGAATTTGCTTTCATCCAGTACAACAAAACGGTGATGGCCACAGCCACCAACCCTCATTTGTCCACGATGGCGAAGTTTGTCAACTGCCCGAATGCAGACCTTAGCCAAATGAGGGCACATCATTATTGTCATGTTTGGATATAACTGAAGCAGTTTCTTCAATCCTGACTTCATTCAGTGGTTTACTTTAAATTAAGTCAGGGAATGAATGCTCTACAACGATGAACTCGTCAGTAGTTGCACATAATATCTGACATGAGGCTATATCTTGTTTGAATGGGGGCATATATTTCACTCCATACCTTTCTCAAGGTGGCAGCCATTCGGCTTAGAGTTCTGCTGCTTGCTGCAACACCATCATCCATTAGGTCTACTTGTCTCATCCTCAGTCCTTGTGAGAACCTAGGCAACCAGCAGGCATAGATCAAAGTGTTTAGTTTTATTATACATAACAACTCACATACGTTTTTAAAAGCAGTTGCCTATTGCTCTGTATAGTTTATTGAAATCATTAGCGATTGTCTTCCTAGGATAAATCCACAGCAAGGTAGCACACATAGCCTACTATTAGCCTACTACAAACCTGAAGATAAATGGAAGTCAATAAGAAATGTACAAAAGACTACACAGTTGGACATGGGTGTGTTTCCTTAACCAAGTCAATGGTTTAATGGCTGAAGAAATTGGTTTTGGGCTATGGGTAAGCTATCCTTGGTTATACCACAACAAATGAAAGTAGGGCTCTAACAAATGGCAATTCCAAACAATTTCCATTTTTCTTTTTCTTTTTTAAAAATCATCAGATGTTGGATATCAGGTTTGATGTGCATGTCTATACAAACCTGTAGATGAATTCCAGATGATTCTGCAATGATCTGCGTGAATGGTAGAATATGGTCCCCTTACGAACAGACGAAGTCCCTCGACAAGAGCGATTCTTGCAATTCCTGCAAGTCGTGGTTTTAAATCAAATAAATGTAAATCAAGAAATAAATGAAAAAAAACAGCAAAATATAAAAATAATAGGCAATGAGAATAGTATGAAGGTATTATTGTAGCAAAAGTCTTTAGCACCTGTAACTGCAGAATTTGAATGCGTACACTAAAGTCACAGTAAATTTGAAGTCGTATATATTTATTTTGCATGTGTACTCTAAAGTCACAAATGTGTAACAGTACATTTGTAGTCGTAAAAAATATATAAATATTTTTTATACCATTGTAAACACAAAATAGGGTCTACGAGTACGCTAATCTGTGTTACAGGTGCACAAATCCTTTTGCTACAATTATTGCAGCGCAGTTGGTGCAAAACACATTCGCACACCCGTGTTTCATAATCTGAGAACATGCCCAAAAGGTGTGCATTCGTAAACCCAAATTTGAACAAATGCATCAGAAGTTGCACATCTGTGAACGCTATGTTAATTCAGCATTTTAATGAGCGAGCACAAAACCATTTTACAACTGCTCGAATCTGCTCCTGCAAGTCTCAGCTGTGGGGTTTTTTGCAGGTTGTTTTGCAACACCCCTAGGTGGTAAATGTGTAGCAAAAGTATTCGTATCCGTAGATGACAGAGCGTCCGTGAGCGGGACAAAATAGTCCCGCCCATAATTTCCTAATCCAATGAAAATCGCCGGCAGGGATGCATTTCTCAAATTACAGTGACGGCTGGTGGTGATTTTGGGTGGGTGGGCTAAAGAATGCATTACATTTATCAATACTTCACAAGGTGACGCCATGAGGTCACCTTTATATCTCTGTTCATAACTTTCATATAATGTGAATGATTTTTAAACAAGATTAAGGTGTAGAGAAAGGCATTTCTTTATTTGAAGCACAATTATAAATAAAAATAAAAATAAGGTGTTTAAAGTGCTTCACTGAGCTGAAATTCAACATTTCGAACTAAACCATTAAGCAAAATAAAACTTTTTTTGTGCTTAAAGTATTACACAATTAAAATGTTGACTGGTCTCCCTTTGCGCAAAATGCGGCTGTAGACGATCACACACTCTTTGGTAGAGACGTCTGTGTCGCCGTCAATCATGAAGGACATGTAGGCCTATGTGGCGTTTCCGACGTCCGCAGCTGTCTTTTGCTTTAAGGTGTCGCCCATTAGGCCTACTGCAATGAATTGTGCACATGCCATCTCATTGCTATAGGCCTACGTCGGGTTGATGTTTAATCCATTTCTCTTCATGAGAATAATTTCGGATTTAAATTGAGAATGGCAACTCCTCTTTGGCAATGTTGTATGCAACATTAAATGAGATCATTTCCGATTCCTTAGAGAACCTTATTGTTACTGCCTGTCGCTGAAATGCAGCTTGGAGAGGGGCCACTATCTCTACACACTTGTCACGTCATGTTGGGTTATTTAGACAGCTTTTTAAATGTTTCGATACGAAACGTAGTTGACCCGCTTACAAATGCACTATTACCGGTCATATTCTGACCGCACTCCTGACAGTAAATCTGTACATCGTTTGGTTGATGTGTCCCCAATCTTTTCACTTCCAATTTTTCCTCCAAAGACATTAAAGAAAACCGATTAGAAAGTAAATAATCCACTTCATTCATTTTCATGCTAACGCCCGCCATACTGCACTTGCGCTACTGTGCTGTGATTAGTCGAAGGACACTGTACTGTAGCTACTGTGCTAGGTCAGCCTTTGGGCTAAACTAATTTAGCCCAAATGGGAAGCATATGAAGGGGGCGTGTCAGGGCACCTGTCAATCAAACGTCAATGGAAGCTTACGCTACTGCGCTTGGGCTGAATACATTTAGCCCATTCACAGGAAAAAAAACGAAGATATATATATCCTGGGTTTTTCTGTCACTTTTTGGTGCTGTTGCTCCTTTAGGTTCTACCAAAATTTAAAACAATATGTTCTAAGAATTTAATAATATATTTTCACTGTAAGAGGGCTTAGCCCTGTTAGCCCATTTATACCAGCCGTCCCTGACTGGGACCCATCGCGTGCCAGCCATGGAGCTATAAAGATCGCAGCATTCTTAGCGCGGTACGTTTCTTTCTGGAGAAGTGAAGAGGGCGTCTTACTGAACGGAGGTGGGTATCCTACATTATGTAAAATGAAATGACTTAGTTCAAGGGAATTCTCCCCAAAGTAGGCCTATTGCATTAACATTTCTGAATTTATGTTATGGCGACCATTAAAATACATTCAAGGACATTTGCGGCATGTTAATGAAATACTTTGGGGGGAATTCACTTGAACTAAGTCATTTCATTTAACATAATGTAGGATACCCATCTCCGTTCAGTAGGACGCCCTCTTCACTTCTCCAGAAATAAACGTATCCCGTGCTGAGTATGCTGCGATCTTTATAGCTCCATGGCTGGCACGGGGTGGGTCCCAGACAGTGTAATTTGAGAAATGCATCCCTGCCGGCGATTTTCATTGGATTAGGAAATTATGGGCGGGACTATTTTGTCCCGCTCACGGACGCTCTGTCATCTACGGATACGAATACTTTTGCTACACATTTACCACCTAGGGGTGTTGCAAAACAACCTGCAAAAAACCCCACAGCTGAGACTTGCAGGAGCAGATTCGAGCAGTTGTAAAATGGTTTTGTGCTCGCTCATTAAAATGCTGAATTAACATAGCGTTCACAGATGTGCAACTTCTGATGCATTTGTTCAAATTTGGGTTTACGAATGCACACCTTTTGGGCATGTTCTCAGATTATGAAACACGGGTGTGCGAATGTGTTTTGCACCAACTGCGCTGCAATAATTGTAGCAAAAGGATTTGTGCACCTGTAACACAGATTAGCGTACTCGTAGACCCTATTTTGTGTTTACAATGGTATAAAAAATATTTATATTTTTTTTACGACTACAAATGTACTGTTACACATTTGTGACTTTAGAGTACACATGCAAAATAAATATATACGACTTCAAATTTACTGTGACTTTAGTGTACGCATTCAAATTCTGCAGTTACAGGTGCTAAAGACTTTTGCTACAATAATACCTTCATAGAATAGGCTACTCACCATTGGAATCCATCTTGGCGAGATATTTTCAAAAGTTTCATAGACACTTTGCATTTGTTGCAAATCATAGAGCGCAGCAAAAGCCCCTTCTTTTGCATCCACAATACCAGTTCTCTTTTGTT
This sequence comes from Gadus macrocephalus, assembly GCF_031168955.1. Lineage (NCBI taxonomy): Eukaryota > Metazoa > Chordata > Actinopteri > Gadiformes > Gadidae > Gadus > Gadus macrocephalus. The sequence goes on from NC_082397.1 coordinate 26,401,971, forward strand.
GAGCAACGTGTTTTGTGCCCGTAAAATGCGACAAACTTCATTTTTAATTGACATTTTTCATTGATACCTACACATCAGTTGCAGAAACGTCGAAATATTGAAGTTGTCTACCTGAAAGCATAACTTTTACACCGCGCGCTTTTGGACCAATGAAATCTGTTCGTCAACCAGTCAAGCAAACGTTGATGGTAATACAGCTTTCAGACCTGAGAGCACGCTCAAGAAGGTAGACGTAGGACTGAGAAGGTAAGAGTTTACAGATAGTTGCTTCTATGTATTATTATTCGTATCGGCAGTATAGGATTTCGAAATGTTTGACAAGACAATAATAATCAGTTTTCTTAATTAGTGTAAGCTTGCCCCTTAAACTAGCTGGCTCTCATCTCTCATCATCTCTCATTTTCGTCCGCTTATCCGGGGTCGGGTCGCGGGGGGAGCAGCTCAAGCAGGGGGCCCCAGACTTCCCTTTCCCGGGCCACATTGACCAACTCTGACGGGGGGATCCCGAGGCGTTCCCAGGCCTGTGTTGAGATATAATCTCTCCACCTAGTCCTGGGTCTTCCCCGAGGTCTCCTCCCCACTGGACGTGCCTGAAACACATCCCAAGGAAGGCGCCCAGTGGGCATCCTTACCAGATGCCCGAACCACCTCAGTTAGCTTAGCTGGCTAGCTAACGTATCTATCTAGCTTTCAATTGATTATCCTCAATACAGTAGTCTATCGAATAGGATGGCATCGTGTGATTGACTTATCAATATCGAAAATGTGGTAAATACGGAAGGTACATAATAAGGTTCCAGTTGATTCTGTTTGTAGCAAACTAACTTTTTGAATAAAAAGTGTTGTGCTTCACCGGGTTCGCTAGCTAATATTAACTATGCCGTCCCTGCAGAAATGAGCAAGAAAAGAACACGTGCAGCTACTGGAGTAGCGGGAGCCAGCAACGGCACCGCGTTGACCTCCTCACCAACTCGTAAGTTTTACTCAAATAAGTAACATGCTGTGGTTTGACATGAAATAACAGGTTAGCCTGAATCGGCTCTGGCAAATGAAACGAAATTAACGGTAGATAAGCTGTTCTTAGGTGTTAGGAAGGTAACCGTCCCCAGCTGTGGACCCTCCCTTTGTGAAGACCATGCACGATTGGAAGTTGACAAGACAAGGTGTTTTCAGTTCCTCTAAGAGTATTTCACAGCAATTCTGTTTTGCAGATGCACCTGCTCCAACAGCGCTGCATGAGATTGAGATGTTAAAAGTAAAGCTGGAGGCTGAGAGGGAGAAAGTTAATTTGAAAGAGGAGATGATCGATGTGCTAAAAAAAGACAAGATCTACCTCCAGGGGGAGCTCACCAAGAAAGATGCTTACTACCAGGAGCAGCTGGCCAAGAAAGACGCCAACATGCTACTAGATAAAATGAAAAATAAGAAAATTAGGAAGCAAGCCGGTAAACTCCTACTTACAACATCATTGTGCAGTGGTCAGTTTAATATGATGTAACCTTGGTAATTCCTGCTACTAAATATTTCTTGATTGTTTTTCAGAAGTAAAAAATTCCTCAAGCTCGTTTGAAAGTACCCAAGACCTCGTGTCTTCCTTGTCCGATTCGTCTGTGGAGGCACCCAAAAAAAAAAAAGGAAAGCAAAAGCTTAAAACATTTTGTAAATCAACTCCACTGGAGCAGCAGCTAGACTCCGAAGGCCCTTCACACAGCCGTGTTCGGAGTAAGTAGTGATAAGACCAAGCAAGGTTACTAAAAAGAGAAATGCTGTGTTGTGTAGACAATGATATTACTACACCAGGTAAGGCAGAGGACACTGGGGTAAGTATCAATATAAAAAAGACAAGAAGGCAACCTGTAACAAATTGTAAGGAAGAGAGAATTCATAATTTTTCAGAGGGAATAAGTGAGGGCAGCTTTGCTCTTCTTATTTTACCATTCAAAACCATATGAGGCATATGTTTTCACATTAGTTTCAGTAAGAACAGAATGGGTTTGATAGAAATTAATGTTTTTGTATAAAATGCAATGCGAGGGTGTGCTGTGGCTTTAAAAAAGAACAATTTTGGGAAGTGTTGGCTTTGCCGTAATTTACAATCAAGTTCTGAATGGTGTTGTGAGTTACCATTTCAGGTAGATGAACATGTACCTTTTTCTTCTTATGCCTCTTTTTGTTTAGTTCGGAACACCAAAGGGGTTATTTTAAGATATGTGGTCGCCCTGGAAGCATTCAGAAGAGGGAAGTCCATGAAGGAAGCATTCGATGCTGTCGGGGTGGACCGAAACACGGTGGCGAGGACTGCCATTGTGGCAGAACTGCATCTGGCAGCACCAGAAGTGTTCGAGTCCATCAGCTGGAATGAGCGAGTGGAGTCACTCTCCACCTTTATTGCTAGGTGCCGTTCACTTGTGACACCAGAAATTAAAGATAAAATAAGCAAGATGAAAACGGATGGGGACTTGCTCCCGATGGCCGTCCATTAAAATTTCACATCAAAGACACATCAAAGTTGTCTGCAGCAGGCTTGCTGTTTTTATTTTTATTTTAAACACCCTTACAATACTATATACTGGGCTATGTTCAGCCAGTGCTGATTTAAATAAAAGGGTTTTCATCTGTATCCTGTTGTATTTACTGTCAGCACTATTAACAAGTTCATAATGCCTTATCTTCTCTTTTATCGTATAATAATCTTATATCTGTTTAAAACAACATTACCCTTTTGTCACTTTACTTAAAGCTGACAAAGTACACTTATAGAATCATATATCTGTTCATAACAACACCACCCTTTTGTCACTTTACTTAAAGCTGACAAAGTACACTTATAGAATCTTATATCTGTTCATAACAACACCACCCTTTTGTCACTTTACTTAAAGCTGACAAAGTACACTTATAGAATCTTATATCTGTTCATAACAACACCACCCTTTTGTCACTTTACTTAAAGCTGACAAAGTCCACTTATAGGATCTTCTAAAAGTCTATAATATTCTATGTCTGTATAGCAGCCTAGTCACCATACTAATAACCATTAATGAATAATCATAATATATCACAAAGGTGGTTATGATGTGCCGTGAAGACCTATATACATAGTTATGAGTGCCACAATGACTTAACTAGTTTTTAAAGGTATTATGAATGTTCTTATAGTGCTTCATATATGCAGGCTTCATAGGATTCATGATTACCCACACAAACCTATGATCACATTTATAATGCATCATTTTACCTTAGATTATAACCATTTATAATTAACTGACATAACGTTTCAGAGCAGTGGATATGAGTCATTGTGGAGATGCTAAACAGTTATAAAGAGTGCTACAATGACTTATAGCTACTTTTAAACGTCATCATAAATGTCCCTATAGGACCTTATAAAGGCAGGCTTCATAGCAAGTGTTACCCGACAGTCACATATTTATAATGCATTATTCCGTCTTTAATTATAACCATTCATAATGAACTGATATAATGTATCATAAAGGTGATTATGAGTCATCATGAAGACATTATACGTAGTTATAAAGTAGCTATAAGTCATTGTAGCAATCGCTATAAGTCATTATTAAGGCCCTTATAATGTCCTTATAGGGCCTTATAACGCTGGGCTTCATAGAAAGTGTTACCAATATTTCTTAACAAGTAAGAAATAGGTCGAAAACAAGATGAATTTGCTTGTATCAAGTGCATTAAATATCTCATAATAAGTTAAAAAATCTTAGATTAGGAAGTCTTGTTTTAAGAAATTGTCTAGTTTTAGGTATATTCTACCAACACATTAATATATTTACTGCAAAATCTTGGCAAACCACAACCTTTGGCATCATCAAAAAACACAATGACACATCAGTAACATCAATACCCGTTTATTTTATTGACAAACGTTCATCCTGTGCCAACTGTAATTCAGTCACAATTATCACATATACAGGTCTCAGTGTTCTGTCAAACTGACTCAACACATTCTAACATACATTTTGTTGCCAACAGGGCAGCACAAAGGGATCAACATAAAACAAAATGTTGAAAAGTAGTCTTTTAGTCTACTTTTGAAGAACATTAGTTTGGTTTGTCTGTGTGTCTGTGCGTGTGCGTGTGTGTGTGTGTGTGGGAATGTAAATAATACCAAAGTGTGTGTGTGTGTGTGTGTGTGTGTGTGTTCCCTAGGGGAGGCAGCATTTTACAAAGCTATGCAAGAAAGGCCTTCCAATCAGTCCTTGCTCGTTTGAAAGCCGGTGTGGCATCCTTCTCATGGATAGAGTCCCCCAGGACCTCGGTTTGTATAATTGAAAGAACACAGGCCACACATTTGGGGTAGGTCATATGTAATGCATAATAGTATGCAATTATATACAATGCTGCGTCCCCCAAGTACCTTTTGGGCAATGGGATTGCTTCGGTTCCTAGGCAGAGAAAGGCGTCTTGGTTTTTGTCCACCAAAACGAGTGGTGTGGTGAGTGGCCTTCTGTTCAGGAACGTCTCGGGGTCCTCTGTGGGCTGAACATAAAAACACAACATCAGTGGGACAGCAATCCCATCCCTCCATTCCCCGCCGACACACAATGATTTAGTATGGACCAAATAGACACAAATAACACACACACACACACACACACACACACACACACACACACACACACACACACACACACACACACACACACACACACACACACACACACACACACACACACACACACACACACCTCCAAGCCTTCAGTCAAAAGACAATTTTCTAGTATGGCAACATACTAGACAATAAAGCTTTTTGAATCTTGAATCTTGAATAGTGGACCAGCAGCGACCATATAGGAGAAATTTAGCAGGTATTTTTTGTATTTATATAAAAGTTTATGACTTACCAGTAGAACATGGATGAGAGCTTCAGAGGCAGATGTCATCTTCTTGGGCACAGCAACATTGGACGGGAACAGAGCTGGCAGCACAGTCAAGAGGTTTATCGCTTGCTCCTCTAAAAAAGAGGAGAGAAAATGAAAGATTTGTTTCTCAGTATACAGACACAAACATAAAGATACATATTACTTTAGTATTATGTCTGCTGTCCTTACCAGCTGAAAGTGACATTGGAGGTTTCATTGCCTTCTTGTAAACCCCGTAGAAGCTTACTCTCGATTTGAATTCGAGCCACCGCTCCCTCAGCTCTTCCACGTAGTTGGAGTTGTTGTTGAGTATTCGTCTTAGTTCATCAAGAACCTTTGGTGGGGAAGACACACACAGAAACATTTTATAGAAATAACCAACACATGATAGTTTAGTAGTTCAAGCATCACTTTAAGACCACATCTATACGTAGCAATGTATTCTGAAAAACTGAATTTTCCCCCTCCTCAATTTGTGGAATTAATTCCATTCACACCGATGATAAAACACTGACAGACAGGTGTGTTGCAAATAATTTGCGAAACAGATGGACTATCAGATATTCTAAACAAGGTAAAATCATGTCATAATGCATAAATGCTGTCTACATGCTGAAATAAAACCAGATTTTTCGTTTTCAGGGACTAAACCTGTTTTCGTATAAATGAAACGTCAAACCGCATGAAAATACATAGGTTTTCCCTACGTGTAAATGGGGTCTAAAACAGCTTTTTCATGTGCTCAAGCAGTATGCTTCTAATGCTCACTGTTGAACTGAACCGAAGTGTGAATTGTGATCATACTTACATGGTCAATATCTCTTAGGCATGGATATGCCTCCAATATTTTTGCCGGTCTGTCTTGTTCCCTCATTGTATCCGAATCAATGAAGGCCCTCCTGCCCTCGAACTCCAGGTCGAGAAGTTGTGCCACATCGTCTCGGTTCTGTTTGGTCTTACGATATAGCTGCTGCAGCGTTGTGTAGTGTCTAGCTTGGGCCATCCGGCTGTCCTGTCTGCATTCAACTAAAAGGTTAGAGAGAAAATATTACAACACAGTTGAGGTCAGAATTATTTGTTGCTTGCTAATGTTATTCATGCTCCTAATGCTTCCACTGGAACAATGACAAAATCTCCACTATGTTGAATGAAGACATTCATTGATATTACTTGAATAGAATCAGGAAAAGACAAAAATGACTAGGTCAAAATTCTCAGCCCCCTTAGAGTTATTAGTAGTCATGAGAATTTTCTGGCAGTTGGCCTTGTCATTTTTTCCCCAGTCTTGTTTCTATTTTGCCCAACAATTAAATATCTTAATAAAAGATGGGAGATTTTGTTTGTGCCCTTCTGGAAGAAATATAACTATGTAAGGTGCTGATTAATATTGTGTTTTGTGCAATTTCAATGAATGGGACTCCTTTAAAAAACCTACAAAAACCGAATACATTTACCAAGAACATCTGCCTTTTTCACTGGAGTGCTGGTTATTATGACTTGGGGATCCCCTTCTTGGCTGCTGATGGTGCTACTGCAAATTGGGGAAGGAATGACAGTTGATGCGCTGGAGTCAAAATCGTCCTCATCTTCTCCCTCTGTGGCTCCAAACTCAAGGCGTCTCTTTTTCCCCCTTGCTGGTGTAGCCCCCTGGGATTTGCGTGGAGTCCTGATGTTTTGCATCCTCTTGTTCAGTCGCTTAAAGAGTTTGAACTGAAACATGAAACACAAAGACCATGAGCAAACATTAAAAAGATTTAGTACAACACAAGGACTTACTTAGATAAACTAGCCATGTACTTGTGTTGGTTAGGGGTGCAAGGATACAGGTGTTCATACAGAACCATTTAGTTCCAAGAAGTTCAATACTAATGTGTTGATATGTTTATCAAACTTAGTTACTTACTATCTAGATCACGATTCCCTCTAGCCAGACTGGAAACAAATTCCCCTCAGACAAATTATGTGGCTAATTGTGTATCCATTTAGTCAAATCATTTAAAAATAATCATGACAAGAGATACACATCATCAAGTCATTGTACCATTCCACGCCTAATATTTTAATGAAATTATTACATTCATGTCGAAATGCTTACCCATGGACGTTGTAGATCAAGCTTATCGGACAACATTGGGTAATATGAAACAAGTCTCCTTGCCATTGATTGCAGGTCTTCTTTGGCAGGGTATTTTATGTAGTCTTCGGTGGCCGTGGCCCTCAATACAGAGACCATGTTTGTCACTGTATGTCTAACCAGCCTACAGGTCAGCTCTTTAGAGAGCTCACACTGTCCTCCTCGCCCAATTATTTTCATTTCAAAATAGTGTTTCCTAACGGGCTCTAACTCGCTATCTATGTAGATAACATACTGGAAGCCCTGCAATTGTATTGTTTTGGCTGGACTTTCTTCTTTGAGGTTGGTATTTTCGCTTGTTGGGTGTTGGGGTGTTGGGTTGTTGGGTGTCGGCTGCACAGGAGCTGGATGAGGCCTGCTCCTGTGAATAAATCCATGAAAAAATACATATTTACCCTTGATATCAAGTCTGAAACACAATGCTGAGATGCTGTTTTAAAAAATAAACAAAAGACAAAGAGTTTGTATTACCACAGGATGCACAACATTCCAAATGGATTTTCTCCTGAGAAAATGTTCAGGCCCTGGAAAAAGGTCCCGGAGATCTTCCCTTGAAAGTGTGTGCAGAGCATCTGCATCAATTTGTGCCACTGTGTCACAAATGGAGACAAAGGAGAGGTAGTTAAAGAATAATGACAACTCATTAATGTGATCCAAGAGATTATGTAGTTCCAGCGCTGTTTTGTTCCTTTTCCTAAAACTCTTACTCCAGCACGCTCAAAGGATCACATCTATTAGACTATTAAGACATGCAGGCCACAATAGAGACAGCAGCACAATATCCCTAAATGTAAAATTAAGTTGTGTGTGATGTGCAGTGTTAATTTTGTCAGCTATTTTAGGTTTAGTCTTAGTCTTTTGACGAAAATGCTTAGTATATTTAGTAGGGATGGGCACGAGTAATAAATTCCAAACTCGAGTGATCGAAGGAATTCCTCGAGGATCAATCGAGTACTCGTTTATCTATTTTATTTTTTTGGTTAACCCTAACGCTAACCCTAACCCTAACGGCAATATTACCAACCAAACATGTAGCCTAATGCTTATTCTCAATCAGTCAGTCAGAGTTATCAGAGTCTATTCATTATTTATTAATAACCTATTATTAATTATTTCATTACTTATTATTAACGTTCAAAACACATCCGTACCAAAAACAAATAAATATGCGTCGAACAATTTATCGTCGAACAAAGGCCTGTAACGGTTAAAAAAAAAGAATGAAACATTATGCGAAAACCGAAATCAATTCTTTGTGAGAAAAACCAGCATATCGACGTGCTCTGGAGACAGACGAGAGCGCATTCTGTTAACTATCAGTCCCGCGGCGGAGAGCACTCGCTCCGCTGGCACGGAGGTGGCGGGGATAAGCAGCTGCTGCTTTGCCAGAACGCTCAGTTTTTCGTACCGATCCCCGTTTGACTTCCACCATTCCATGGGGTTTTGATGTGGACGGATGCATGGCTCATTGAAATACGCTTCTAGCTTGTTGACATCGCTAGTATTTAGCTCGGAGATGAGCAGCGATGTTCTCTGCTGTGTGTCTCTCATCCGAGCTAGGAGTCTCCAGCACCGCTGTCTTCAGGTCCCGGTCATCTCCCACACAGTGACAGGTAACTGTAACACAGGACTCAGTTGTGAGGGAAGTCCACGCGTCTGGCTGTCACCAGGTCGGCCTTTAACTGCTCCCTTTTCTCCGCGTACATTTTCTCCACTCGAGCAGTGATGGTGCGCCGCGATGGCACCGTGTATTCAGGCTCTATAAAGACCATGAGATCACGGAACCCCTTCTGATCCACAAAACTCAGAGGCAGCATCTCTTGTGATCATTGATGTAATCAGCGTTGTGATTTTCTCTCCACGGCTGGGATTACAGCTGCGTTTTGCGGCGGTGAAAATAGCCGACACACTTGGTTGCTGCGGGTCTGCTTTCCCGAACTCACCGCTGTGTTTTAGGAGCATATGTTGCCGCATAGTACTTGTAGTACTTTGATAGCTCAATTTGGCATGACATAATTTACATTCAACCTTATGATCTCCTATTTCAGATTTTTTTTTCCAGACATTGCTTTGTTTTGTTCTAACCGCCATCTCTTAACTTGTTGAATTAAAATTATTCGTGGTGCACACGGCACAGTGCGCGCCAGTGGCGCCAAACAGAAAATGTATACATTTGCTTCAGAAAACTTTAACTCGAGTTTGTGTCCATCAAACCGAGTTCATTTGTAACGAGTAGTACTCGAGTAATCGATTCCTCACGCCCATCACTAATATTTAGTCACATTTTAGTCATTGTTTTCCTTTGTAGTTTTTGTCTAGTTTTAGTCGACGAAAAGTCCTTACATTTTAGTCAACTTTTAGTCATTACTTTTAGTCAAAATGTTTTCTCTTTTTAAACTATTTCAATTAGGCTAACCCTATATAGGCTATATTGACACCTGCTAAGTTGTTCCACTCAAATAGAGTAGGGCCCTACTAAAGTGAAAACGTTACGTTGTCCTGGCCCATTTTCAGTTCTAAACAACCGAACGAGAGATGGCGTTCTCCATTGCTTCCATGTGTTGTTTCTTTCAAAAATTAAAATAAATCAATTTCAAGAGGTGAAAATCACTACCAATCGAAAAATGTCGAGGCGTTCATGTATTCCCCTGGGGTATTAAAAGGAAAAGTTTGGAAACGTTAGTTTAGTTTAGTTTTTTTTTTAATATGAAGACAATCTATACTCAATATTACTTACATCATTGGTAAGGCAAACTCACAAATCAATTCGCAAAAAGATTGTTCCTTTTCTATAAAAGGTTTGTGTGGCATAGGATTTCCCCTTGTTAATTTGGTTTGTGTAGAACCGAAAATCTGTTGCTCTCGAAACGTGACGTCATACTTTAGTACTCTTGTCTGTTCAGCCTTCAAAACGATAGCTGGTAAATTGTGAAAAATGCATTAAACTGTAATCAGAAAACGCGGTTATATGCTATAAACCCTATAGTATCTTGGGTATAAAGGCTGGGACGAATTTCAAAGTCCACCTTATGTTGAAGTATAGACCGTGGCGATACCCATTGAAACGAATGGCGCGGTGATTTTCTTCAAAACGAGAGCCGGTAAATTGTGAAAAATGAATTAAACTGTAATCAGACAACGCGGTTATATGCTATAGACCCTAGTATCTGTGGAATAAAAGCTGGGAAGAATTTCGAATCATGTACAATGCATAACGTTAGCTCATAGCTGAGTGGACCATACCTCCCGTTGCCAAGTCGTAGCTAAGGTCCGTCCTATTTACTGGAGGAGTGAACAGTTGCATAAGAACCTTACGGGAGTGTACTGAATGGAAAATATCATGCATTTTGAATGTCCAAATAGCACACCACTAACATTTTCGTCCTGTCTCGTCTCGTCAACGAAAACAAAATGACATTTCGTCATCGTTTTTATTATCACAGATCTATTTTTAGCTCGTCAACGTCTCGTCTTAGTCACGGAAAAAAGGTCGTTGACGAACATTTTTCGTCATATTTTTCGTTAACGAAATTAACACTGGTGATGTGCATATAGCGTGCCGTCGTTATGGCTACAGTAAGAACCGTGTGCTTTCAATTGTCAACACCTTGTCCAATTGGTTTATATCCTGGATATCCAGACCCACATCTACCACTGGACACCCAGGGTAATTCATTGAGGTACCTTACTGTGCCTATTGCCAGACCACCACTCAATCTCCTTCGAAGGAGAACTTGGGCCGTTTTCACATTGACTGAATATCGGACTGGCATCTAAAGCTAATCTTTCGGGGCAACCTTCCTTAAATTTCACTTTCAGTTTGATTGCCCCCATGGGTTAGTGTTAGTTACCAGACCAATATTCGGTCTATGTTCAACCAAATTGTGTAGTTATTTTTCCTATGTATAGTACTCAGTGACCTTAAGCAACAGGGCTTTGGATTAAAAATGGCCGGAGTTCTCCTTTAAGGTTGACAGTTGGTTAGGAATTTGTGTGGTCATCCCATAGCCTGGCTAATCCGAAACCAAGCTCTAGTAATGGACAACTTTGAACAGGAGTGATAAACTCCGCCCAATCACAAACAGCATGTTTGCGATTGGGGTCAGCCTGCAGGACAAAAAGGAATCCCTACCCAGGCTATGAGCCACCTATAGATATATCTAAGATCATGTGACTTCCACACCCAATGTAATTTGTAAACTAGTATCAGGTCATCATTCTTACCTGCTAGAATGTCGTTCGCCACTTGGTCCAATTTTTCTAAGGCAGTCATGCTTCTGTTGAAATTGAAACAATTAATTTGATGCATTATACCTTATCTAGAATCAGCCAAATAGCTTCAATATTACTCTTACTTTATCAGTACAATTCCAATTAATCAAATCGAATTCATAAATAATAAATCAAATGTTTATTTAAAGCAGGACATGCATGTATGGCAGTATGAATAATTTATATTCATGCTTATCCAAGAGAAATAGGTGCAACATGTAATACTGGTCGCTTAAATTAGTGCAGGCCCCCTGTTGTCTGTAGTAATGTTAGCTTAGCAAGTGACATTACTCAAGCTAAAATCCTTCAAATGTGTGCTTAACTGCACTGGCACACAGGGAGGGATATCGAAACGACATGTGCTTTTTTTTTTTTAAAGCAGACTTGGGATACTAAAACCTTGCAAACGGTCGATGGTTTTAAACCTTTAACTACTCCTTAAGACCGTAGAGAATAATATCTTACTCATAACTACATTCATTAATTGTAAAACGTTCAGACAATACAAACCTTTCGATTGTATGCGTGGCGTGCTCTTCTTCTCTATCTTCAAAAGACCGTTGTTGAGTCGGTCGAACGTTGAGGTAGTAAGAGGGTGAGTCCAAGTAGGTCTGAATAGGGAGGGACTGAGCCATAGGAATACAGTAATTAAACAAAACCAACGAACTATTTCATGGCTAAAGTAGGGTTTCCTCAGTCATAAATATCATATTTGTGTTTTTGAGCAAAGAATATCCGCTATTTAGTAAAGACACCTTATGGGCAAGTCATTTGCATTATAAAAGCCACCCCTACGGCTTTGATATGGAATTGTCGCGCGCGAAAAAAAACGTGAACTAGCACCTTCCGTACTGCTGGAGTTATGGTGCGTTCGAGTATTCTCTGCGAGCCGACTCGGATTTCGGATCGGACGCCACGCCCACACTAAAATCGTTTTATTATGTTTTGAGCGTAGGTCGTCACCCGGAAAGCTATTGTTGCGGTAGCATTGGCCGACTACTACTACTATTTTCATTTATATTATTTCAGGACTACGAAATAATATAAATGAAACGGTGCGTTTTCACCGTACGAAAACGCAGCCATTTGAACTTCTACAATTTTCACTTCATTTCATGTTTCAATGTATCATCTGCATATGTAAGTTATTACAGCAATACGAGTGATTGAAATTGCGATTTAAACCACCAAAGCGGTCCAAACACAATGAAAACAGTTCACTGAATGTCACACTGGGCGCATCCATCTTCAATTCTATCTCGGAAGCCTCGCTCGGTCACCGCTGAGTTCAAACGAGATGGCGAGATCGACTTCCGAGGAAAAGGGGCGTGTTTGTGCGTGTCGCTAGGCAACGTCCTCGGAGCTCCGAGACGGATGGATATTAAAACGCACCATTAGTGATGGGAATTTCGATTCACTTAGAAGATTCATAGTCCTTTGAGTGAATCACTAAAAAGATCTGAATCTTTTGAGTCCTTTGAATCTGAATCAGTTGAAATTTTGTCGCTGAATGAGCCCAGCAGCCCACCCCCTAGTGCCTAATGCGCACGCTCACAGCAAACCACTGTAATGCAGTTTTGAGGATATCCAGGGGAAATACGCAAGAAGGACTTTCTCAGCGCAGGCCGAACATTATGGAATATATTTGAATATTAAAAAGGATGCATTGCAAACATCGGAGATGTCGCCAACGTGACTGCTATCTGAATTAGGAAAAAAACTTATGGATTAATTTTTTTTCTCTTCGAAGCTCGTCAAACACAGAAGTATTCTGAGAGTTCACATAGTCAGCAAACAACTTTATTTTTAATAAGCCACTTTCATTTTAGAATACAATCTCTCGTAAAATAATGCCTTTGTAACAAAAGAGTTTAACGATTTACATTCAGTACGAGCCCGTCCCATTTAGTATGAGTCCGTTGAGTTGGTCTTTCACTCAACAGGATATGAGTCCGACCCATTCAATATGAGTAATTTGAGTTAGTCTTTCACTCAACCAGATACGAGTCCGACCCATTTCAACTGAGTCCTTTGAGTTAGTCTTTCACCCAGCCGGATACGAGTCAGACCCATTTCATCTGAATCCTTTGAGTTAGTCTTTCACCCAGCCGGATACGAGTCAGACCCATTTCATCTGAATCCTTTGAGTTAGTCTTTCACTCAACCGGATACGAATCCGACCCATGAATTCGCTCAGTCTATGGATCTGGATCTGTGTACAGCTCTGTCTACAGGAAGTTCTTATTCAACCACGCAGCTGGCAGCTCCGGGTCCGTATGCTTAATCTAAGTTACTATGCAGATGAAAAACGGATGTGTTAATGTTGTTATAGACCTACAGTTTGATGACATTCGTGCATCGTTTTAATAATGTCGTCCGTAGCAGCCAGAACCGAAAGATTCGGGTTAATTTAGACCACGGACTCGTGACTCATGGGTGAATGTAAGGATTCGGTTCTTTGAATCCGATTGACTCAGATTCAACCATCACTAGCTGGAGTAAGCATGGCTGGCTGGCGCTGTGTCATTTGTTTTGCATTTATTGCATTGACTTTGACGGCACTCTTAAGCCATATTAATAGGGCACATGGACGTAGTAGCAACTTTAGTGTAATTTGTGGAATTGATGACTGCAGAGAACAGTATAGAGTATTCAATTCGTTTTACTATCACATCAAACGCAGGCACGCGTCATACTTGGCCAATGGACGTCCGCCATCGCAGGGCATGCCGTTTCGCTCAGGCTGTGTTGGAGGTGAATGGTTCGACATACCAATATTTTCAAACTGTATTACACCCACCAGCAACCAAATTGAAGAGTCAACCCCAAGTACTGTTACTAGCGAGGATGCAAATTGCAACGAGGCCGCCTTCTTGCAGGAAGATGCTTTCCATGGTGAGAGCGCAAGAATGCCAAACCAGGACCAAGTCCACAATGATAATCAGTCACATATCAAGGAAAAGGTAAGCTCTTATATTGAATGCTATAAAGTCCAACATGTTGGCTTTTCTTGTGATGCAGTTCAATTAGTTTGGAAAATGCACTCTTTTATAGCCTATATCTAGGCCTCCACAGTAATATGTGTTTATTGCTAAACAATAAATTGGACTGCTGCTGAAATATACCCATATGATAGGCTATGATTTTGTTCATATCATTTGTACTTTTGACATGATTGCAAGTCTGTTGGAACATGACCCGGCCGGCCCAGGCCCTATGACCCCCATGAACTGGCCCTAGGAGGCCCACATCATTTATGTTCTTGTCAGATATTGGCCTATTCATGCACCTTTTTTTTTTATGTCCATTGCACGTATATCATATAGGGGTTAGTCATGGAAAAATGTGGATAAGATGTTTATTTTGGAATGAGGAATATCACTAATATCAAAACTAATGGTTTGGTGATTTGAAGGGCACAACACAGTTATTATAAAGCTGAATGTATTTCTTTTAACAGGACTTGGCCAATCGTGCAGCTGCCTTCACTGTGGATGTTCGTGAAAGATGCTGTCTTTCTCAGGTAGGCTATTTGTTTGTTTTTTTCAGACATTAAGCGTTTGCAGATCATTTGCAATAGAATACAATGCCCCCCAAATGGCTGCATATGTGCAGTCGGACTGAAGCATTTGTCAATATTTCAATCTTGGCCATTGTATTTCATCGTAAATGATCACATCACTTGTACTTTAATTGATAGACCTAATTAAATTAATGTTCTCTCTCTCTCTCTCTCTCTCTCTCTCTCTCTCTCTCTGTCTGTAGAGGAACGTCAACAGCATAGTGTCAGAAGTACAACAATTTCAATTTAATCTTGTAGAAACCTTGAGGGAAAGAGTGAAGAACGTCTTTGACAACCATGGCCATTCAGACAACATCGAGCACCTACGGAATGAGGCACTGGCAACATTTGATGACTTTCCAGATCCATTCTCCACGTTGACCACAACATTCAAGCAGGCCCAAACCATTGAGGAACTTTTTACCCCAGTTGAGCCAGAGGAGGTTGTAATATCGCAAAGACTGTGTAGTAGGGATGGGCGTGAGGAATCGATTACTCGAGTACTACTCGTTACAAATGAACTCGGTTTGATGGACACAAACTCGAGTTAAAGTTAAATGGAGAATTAACTCTGTCACTTGCTGAGGGGGGGCCCAGTTCATACACCTATGGCGGCACCGCATGGTGTTGATGGCGATGATGGCACCGACGATCATATTTATAAGGATATAATGAAACATATACCCGTCAGAAGCAAGAGCAATACCAGACATATCCTGGACTCTTTAAAGAAATCTAAAAATGTTTCACGGACGGACAAGGGGGAGATCATATTACAAGGCGAAACTATTAAGGGGTCCCATATGTTTGATCTGTTAAAGAATGTTACCGCCCCTTATCATGTTGTCGAATCTGTCAGACCACAGGGATGGAATGTATTTCTGAAATCTTTAGCCAGTAATAATATACCACTATCGGCTATCCCTAATAAACAGCTCAGACAAACTGTAGACATGTATAAGCATAGCCCCGTCACTACGGACGACAATGCGACGGCATCTATGCCTGTCTCGTCTGTTAAAAGGAGGAAGCGCAAGCAGCCATTGTCATCTATTACTTCCCCTGGAATGCATATGGCCGAGTGGATACCATTTTAAATTATGTATCTAAATGTATGTGTTATCCGTAAAAATAAAAGAAAACAGTACGACTAAACTGTGATCAAATTATTGTATTTTTATTATCAATACCGAAAACAACCATAACAACAACAACAACACATGCTACATGTTACATCCGCATACACATGACTGCACACACATCATATCATGTTCATTACAGACATTAGGTTGTACACGGTTAACAAAGTCATAAACCTTTTCATCATTACGGGGTAAATTATCTCCATACATTTTCAAAAACTTTTGATAGGATACCCCTTTTTGCATATTAAACAAGAAAAAAAACACAATGCTGCCCGCATGCTGTACTTGACGGATCCTGGACCTGTTGTGTAGAATGAACAACATCTATACAGTGCTGATCGAGAAAACGCTGTATGGTCTCAGGAAACTCAGAGTATGAGGGAGGGTTGCCGTAGGAGTCGAAAAAGAAGCCCTGGCTCTCAGCCGTAATATATACAGCCAGCCAATGTGCCCCGGACATGTGTGAAGGTTCGGTGTTGACCACCACCATTGCAGGCCTCTGATGAATTTCCCGGGGTAGGTGATTACACGGTAACGCACCAAGAAAATATGCCTGGTGTGCCATTTTCTGACACACAGCTGTTAGCTCTATAGTATTCATATCGCACCACCTTTTTCAGTAATAGTCCAATAGCACCTGCCGTCTATTTGATATTTCTATAACAGAATCATAAACTGCATAGCATATCAAATTGACCGTTGTAGCCAATGCTGCTCTGAATCGTGCCTCTAGCCTCACATTCCCTGTTCTGACTAGCGATACATGTTGTCCACAGCCCTCATCTGCCTCAAGGTTGAAACAAAATAATGCATACCCGTCCCCGAATTCCTTATGATTAATGGCTATTTCTCTATCTTTGAGCTGTCGACCTGTAGCCTGAATGAGCTGGAAATATTCTCGTGTATAGAGGCCATTTCTAAAGTCAGGCTGAAAGGGTTTAGAGGGGTATGCTTGACCGTCGCAATATAGGGATAAGAACTCCATGCCGAAATGCTGGAAGCTGAAAGGATTCCTGGCATAGCTCCCTGTGAATGCTTCGTTATTCACAAAACCTATAATAACCATCTTGGGTATTTGTCCTAGAAATAGATTATCCTGTGTGCATATACGGCTGCCCGCAGCGATGGATACATTCTTTAGACATACCCTATCAACAGGGTATTTAACGTTGGCTTGGTTTAACGCACGGGCATGTGCCAGCTTGACGCCTGGTGCTACCGATACCTTTTTAATGAAAACATTTGCAGACACTATAGAGACACGGTATTCCACAGCACCATCGGACATGAGACAGAAATTATTTTTTGCTCTAATGAATCTCATGCGGAGATCAACTCCGTTAATCAACAGTTTCTCCTGAAAAAACATATCGACGTGTATAGGGGATATCAGCTCCACTATACGACTTTGCCCCGTATATTCACTCCTTGTCGTTAAGCCTAGATTGAGGCCTCTGGGAAGAATCTCGTCCATATGTCCGTGTGTGTCTTTCTGGAATAGACCACAGCCAAATTGGGTGTCTAATGTTCCGTTTCCATAGTTTAGCAGACATTCTATTATGCCTCTGTACGGATAGGTGTTTGACGACTGGGTGATAAGCCTATCACCCAGTGTAATATCTACTTGGGAGAATAATGTGCATCCTGGATAGTTAATCAGTCCCACGGGTGCTGCCAGAGCCAAGTCTGTTCCATCAGCATTAGTAATCTTGATCCTCAGGTGTAAATACGTATTGTTTAGATCAATATAGTCTTCGCTACTGGCCGATACAAAGAACTCTATGGGTCCACCATCTGTTAGCGCCGATAGTGGGGGTATTTCAATATATGTACTTTTTTCTATCGAAGTCTGCGTCATCGGCAGGGAGAAGAGGTCCAGTTCACTCTTAATGCATTCGTCTGACATGTTATGTAGCAGCGCCATTGTTATACTAGATGAATATATCGTTAGCTGCCCCTCTAAAACGACGGGTTGCCGCCTTCCTGACCCTTTTAGGTTTGGGTCTCTTTTTGATAGATGCCAATCTTTTATTCTGTTTACGGCGTCGTGCCGGTGCACGGGTACGCCCACAACCTATAGGAGGATACTTTGTTGCTCTTCTGGCATATACCCTCATGCCTGACCCCTGCTGTTTGGGCGTAGATGCAGCATGGGCTATGTTGGTCATAACGTCGCCTATAATATGTTTAGCAGCAGTCTTCAGATGAGGCTTTGCTATGCTAACCCCACGCCTAAATAGCGGTATAGCCATTCTAAAGAGACTACGGAACATCCCTCCGATACCAGCTCCATATTGTGTGCTGCTGCCCTCATAGCCAGGTAGCCCACTCCCTGCTTGGTTTAAATAATACTGAACATATTTGTTCTCGTCGTAAGGCGGTCTATACCCCCTCATCCCTATAGATGGTGCTATGAATTCTACTGTTTTACAGGTCTAAAATGCAGCTTGAGTATCACTTTACCATATGTGAATTTTATATTTGTATTCTGGTCAGACTTTAGATCGATTTCAATATCTCCAAGAGGGTCTCGGGCTACGTGTACGTAATGCGGCTTGTCGAACATGTGAATGCAGTGTCTCCTGCGGGTGTCGGTTATATTAATACTCCTTAGCAGGGGGACATAACTATCTCCGACCAGCTGATGGTCGACAATGTCGCTATATATGAACATGTTGTAACACCCACCATGAATATCGGTGGGATGGGGGGCGTATGCTGCATACGTTTTATGAGCTGCATGCTTGACCCCAGCATCGAAACCCAGCATAGCAGCCAGTTTTCCTCTAAAGACGATAGATATGTGGTCGTCTCCTTCTACATAAACACGGTTTCTAATACCTTCATGATGTAGTATGGCTCTACCGCCAGGATCATGTTTGGCCCAAGTCTTGTTGATTTGTAGTAACAACGATCCGATACTCTCATAAAGCCCACCGACTAATAGACATGATGTCCTATGACCCGTTTTACTATCGTGAACGGTCATCGTAGCGTCCTCGGTAGGAAAACTATGCCAGCTGCATGGGTACTGAGCTTCAATTAGGCCTACTTCATAGGGCTGCTTGGTGTGTATAGCTTTTGCTAATTTAGTTCTAAAATTCCATATCTTATTTTGTGGGTAGATCCCTGCCGATGCATTGCTCGCTAGAGTCACATAGAAACCCCCAGACACCTCCTTATCCATCGTACACTCTGGTTATAATGGATTGTATGTCTCTTTATGCATCGACTAGTGTCTTTTCAGCTATCCATGAATTGAATGCCTCCGGCCACCCCAGCCATTTGACATATATCAGATTCTTAGACCCCTCCCTTTTTCTATCTATAATCTTTTCTATTTTATACACCTTGTTTTTAGACACTATAACTTTTTGTAGCTCTTTCTCATAAAATGTTCCATGGACAGGGACACCTGCATAGTCTTGCAGCTTATAGACTGGAGGACACCTTGCTATGCGCTGCGATATTACAAAATATTCATCTGTAAATGTCTGCTCATACCCCTTTCGAAATGTAGCTCTGACTTTTGAAATTCTAACCGTGTCACCAACATCGTATCTAAACACCATCGGCTCGTGAGTGGTTTTGTATAGCGTGTTAAACACTGTTTTCTCATTATCTTTATCAACGCTGACCGGGGTCATTTTTATCGATCTATGGTATGAATGGTTATAAGCATGGACCATATCCTGTAGATTATCCACATATTGTTTGGAGTTGGCAGCTGTTAAATATCTCCACATGCGGGTTTTCAGAGTCCTGTTGAAGCGTTCCACTATACTGGCCTTGGTCTCATTAGATGTAGAGAAATGTTTGACATTGTACCGCTCCATCAAACGCTGAAAGATCTTGTTATAAAATTCTTTGCCAGCGTCAGTCTGCAGTTTATCGGGGGTACGCCCTTCACCAAGAATATCATCAAAAGCTTTAGCGACGTCGATAGTCCTCTTGGTTGGTAACGGACGAACCCATGCATGTTTTGAGAATACATCGATGCATGTCAACAGAAAATGCACACCATCATTTTCGGATGCATACTCTGACATATCCACTAAATCAGCCTGGAACTGTCTATCTATCCCACTAACCAATACTCTATTTCTGCGGAAATGTATCGGTGCAGGTACATGCAGGGTGTAGGGATCCTGCTTCAGCAGCCATTTCTTGATATATTTTAGTGGAGGCGCTGCACCCTCACTATGCTCGAGGGCCGTTCTTAGTTTATTGATGCCGCCGTAACCCCCTGGTCCGGAGGGATCATAATAAGTCTTATGCAGCTGTTTATCCATGTCGTATGCCTGTGACAAAAACGAATACTGAAACAATGCTCAGAGTTATCCATCCTTTTATTTAAAATGTCTGTCTGCTCAAAACAATTCTCAAATAAAGCTTACAGACAGTTTTATTTTTCTGCACCATTTTACAAGCCATCATTCTAGCAGTTCTAATACCCTCGGCGTTTGAGACATTATTCAACTTCAAGACATCCGATACAAATGCACATATACACATGACATGTCCGACGTTAAAACAGTCACCATCGGGGAAATGGGTAAATATTTCAGCTAACATTTGATCAGTAGATTTATCACACAAGAATTTCATGACCAGATCATTCCAACCCTTATACGTGCATTTGATATAAGCATTATGTTGGACATACGTATCATTTTCTATGGCAGCATGCATCAAAACAGCTAGTCTATCTGATACAGACTTGCTATCCGCATCATACGCATAAGAAAACAAAATCCCCATTATAAACGCCACCCGTCAGCAGGTTTTGGT
The DNA here is from genome assembly GCF_031168955.1 of Gadus macrocephalus. Taxonomy (NCBI): domain Eukaryota; kingdom Metazoa; phylum Chordata; class Actinopteri; order Gadiformes; family Gadidae; genus Gadus; species Gadus macrocephalus. The sequence goes on from NC_082397.1 coordinate 26,422,767, forward strand.
TTGCCTAGTGACAATGTAGGACGCCACATTTGTATGGCCTCATATATCAGAAGCAGATGTTCATCGGACACACCTTCGGTGGTCATTAAATCCAGTTTTTCGGTATCATAGGTATTGCATATTAAATCACACAGAAAAGATTCGACCACACCATAGATTTTTCCTGGGGACACAGTCAACCCTGTAGTCTTCTTTAAAACAGTTTCTAAAAGTAACAGGAAGGGGCGTCTGTCCAGGATAACACAAATGTCATGGTAGTGGGATTCGTAGTGATGATGTGTCGCTCCCTGCATGCATGAATGGCGTCGTTGACTTGGGCAATCACATTGGCATCCCCAGCAGGCCGCTTGCTTCTGATGGCTGATGATGGCGACCACACAGAGCCCCGTGGTAAATCGCAGAACAGCCAACGATGCAGGGTTTAAACGGTTCTGTATTGATACAGGCCATCCGTCATCTCCCATAGAAGTGTCCACCTCCAGCTCACTGTCCTCTCCGATGTGTAGGAAGGTCAGATTCAATCCGGTCAGGTAGATGGCATACTCTTGAAGCCAGTGGGGTCCGGGTTGTACAGCCTTTAAATCAGCAGTCTCCATAGCCACACCCCCACTTTGCACATGTTCACCATTGACCTGTGCTGCATAGCGTATCAAAAATATACCATTAGAATATGAAAATAAAAACACACACCACACACACATATTAATATAAGGTATAGCCTATCAAAAACACATTTAAAAAGGAAAATAAAACACACTTAATACTACTAGCATGTACCCCCACCTTCTTATACATTGCTGACATTTTCTAATGCTAGCATAACCCTAAACATACTCAAACACACCATGTACCCCCTCATCAAACACAGACGACTCAAACAGGCACATTCGGCATTCATCATCAGTTGTGCTCCATGGTGCTTCATTCGTCTTAGCCAGAGAATCAATCTCTGCAAAAATTCCACGTAGTGCAGACAGATCAGCCCACTGCATGAAAAAGACATTATCAAAATAATCAGCAGCTTCTAAAACACTGGTGCGTAGAGGAGAGCTACCGATGCAATGCATATCATAGCACTGTGGTAGCTCGTCTGTATCAACACCGCGTCTGAAAAAAATGAAATCCTGTGGTCTCTTCTTCGAATGATAGTTTGCATCCATGCGATGAATCCTCGATTCATACTGAAAGGTCCATTCCATGCGATGAATCCTCGTTTCATACTGAAAGGTCCAATGGAATACATGGGCTCCCCCATGCCATGTACCCTCGTCACCGTCTAGCATGGGGCATAAATTCTCCAAGAAAAAATTCCACTCGTGAACGTTCAACCGCCACTCTGTAGCACAATCTTTAACATTCAAGATAACATAGCCATCGACCCATGATATTACATACTCCAAGCCGTATTCGCCAACGTGGGTGAATGAATCCCCGACACTCCGGTCTCTCAAGCCTAAAACAGGCCTCGTTCTTTTGAGTGGAGCATTAAGCAGTACCGCATCTCCACAACTATTGACATAGTTAGACACAGGCGTACTAAAGTCGGACATACCATCAGGCATCTGGTTTTCAATGTCCTCATTGCTCGACACAGAGTCGTCCATGGCGGGAGAAGACAGTGGTGACTGGGTACGAGGGTCCCTATACAACCAAATAGCACTATCTGATCGGTGGGTTTCTTCTGATGAGCAGTCCATGTTGAATGAAAAGAACACTGCAGACAACTTGATGAATGCGGGGACCCTACAGCAACCGTCGCCCCCTTTTTAAACTATGTTTATGACCCGTCATAAAACATAAACAGGAAGTGCCTCTGTGAATAGGGATCCCCCACTACACCCCCCCTCCCCAACAGGAAGTGCCTCTGTGAATAGGGATCCCCCATTACACCCCCCTCCCCAACAGGAAGTGCCTCTGTGAATAGGGATCCCCCCCTCCACCCCCACCCCCTCCCCCAACCGGAAGTGAGTTCTGATAGGAATGGACCCAAAGGGCACATAATATCAACTACTGCCGTTCATCATCAGGCTTATTCCTGCTGCAGATGCGTTGCATTCTAAAAATAGATTTGATTTAACGAGTACTCGATTGATCCTCGAGGAATTCCTTCGATCACTCGAGTTTGGAATTTACTACTCGTGCCCATCCCTACTGTGTAGAGTTAAGAGAGGTTCTCTCCGGGTTCTTAAACTCAAAAACAAGTTTTTTTTCTATGTTCCCCTCATCAAGAGTCTAGAACAGTTGTTGTCAAACCCAAGAATTCACAGTATGGCCAGCACTCCTCCAGAGAATTGCAACAAAGATGGATTTCTGTATGACATTGTGGATGGTAGCCTTTTCAAAAGTCATCCATTCTTTTCAGTGAAGCCTAGTGCTTTACAGTTGATATTGTACTCTGATGAGATAGAACTATGTAACCCCCTTGGAGCGCATACCTCTGTGAACAAGTTACTTATGTTTTATTATACACTAGGAAACATAGATCCCAAGTTTAGGTCAAAGCTGGCTGCTATACGACTACTTGCTATCGCCAAAGCTAAGGACATTACACAAGCTGGTGTTGATGTTATTTTGGAACGTATAGAAAAGGATTTAAGAGAACTCTACAATGGTGTCAAAATTGGGAATGGTGAAACTATATATGGTGCAGTAATATCGGTTTGTGGTGATACCCTTGCCCAGCACGACCTGGCTGGGTTTAAGTCTGGGGTTGGGTTTGCATTCAGTAAGTGTAGGCATTGTGAGTGTGATTTTGAGACCATGCAGAACAATTTTGATGAAAATAGTTTTACCATGAGAACGTTAGAAAATCACATGAGACAGTGTAGAGAAATGGAGAGGGCCAGAACAGACCACCTTAAAAATGCTCTCAAGACTACCTATGGTATTAACAGGAGGAGTAAACTTATAGATTTTCCAGCCTATGACCTTATTCAGCAAACCCCTCAAGATATTATGCATGTTATGCTTGAGGGTGTTGTGCCCCTGGAAATGAAATGTGTATTGAAGCACCTCATTTTGTCAGGAGAGATTGACCTGGATTGTATTAATTCATGTATAAATGGTTTTACATATTCACCCAGTGAGGTAAAAGACAAACCATGCCCAATCGGTGTCAGAACTATGGCATCTAATGACAACAAACTTAAACAGTCTTCTGGGCAGATGCTGATACTTTTGAAGATACTTCCTTATATTTTGGACAGTATCAAGGGTCATAGCTATGTTAAGTTAATCATAGAGTTAATTGAAATAACTCGGAACCTTTTTGCTCCTCTTCTATTTAGGGAAACCCTACAAAAACTTAGAGCGATGATAGAGAAGCATCTGAAAAAGTTCAGGGAGCTGTTCCCCGAGAACAATATAACACCAAAGCAGCATTATATGTTGCATTTTCCTTCACAAATTGAGGCGCTGGGTCCCTTAACAAGGCACATGTGTATGAGATTCGAGTCTAAGCATCGATTTTTTAAAAAGTGGTCTTCAAAATTAAACTACAAGAACGTTTGCAAATCTCTGGTAAACCACAGTCTAGTGGTAGAAAGTGTTCCTAGTCACACAAACGAAATGTTTGCGCATGAGAAAGAATTGGGACCTGTATCAGAAGTATCAAACTTAGAATATGTGAATTCAAAGGTAAGAGATTTCTTAAATATTGACCATTTCCAGCATATCATCTCTGCTAAGTGGATTACTCTCAACGGTAACAAGTATATAAGTAATAAGACACTCATCATCACAGATTCAAAAGACGGGCTGCCTATTTTTGGATTGATAAATAATATTTTTGTTGTAGATTCATCCCTATTTTGTTGCGAATATCAAATATATGATACATTGGATTTTAACCGAGAAATGAAATTGCTGTACCAAATGCTGCTCTGGCAACAGAATTCATAGATTTGGAGAAATTACCTGACTACACTGCATATCACTCTGTATCATTCAATGACAAGATGTATGTTATAAGAAAATATGACCTAACTGATGTGCTATTGTATTCAAATGTTTAAAATTACACACATTATGAATGGCAGAAATTATGTTAATTTATAATTGTGTTTAAATTGACATAAATACTAAATATATTTGATATTTGGACTATGCCTTGGTGGGGGATGTGTAATGAGCTAGGCCTAGCTAACTCTGGACTTTGGACCATGTTGGCACTGTGTGCATGTGTTTGGCAAGGTATGTGTGTGTGTTTAGCCAATCCTACGAGTGTTAATTGTTGTGCCTTCAAGTCAATAAAACTACTGAAAATGACTTCTACAAATCTCCTGATTTGTTACATTATATTGGTGTTTGTATGAGTATGTCGCTTTGGACGTCGGCCAAATACCGAACCATAAAAATTAATAAAGGTAGTTGAGGTACTCCTCTCAGCGTATTGATAAAAGTTCCTGTTTTGTCATTGTTAATGTTCCAGGATGCTCCCATTGATTAGATTAGATTCAACTTTAGTATCATTAGCAGCCTAGACAGTTTCCCCCAGTGCTTTATAGTTAAGGCAGCAACCTTAACACACCTGCTACCTTAACTGGCTAATGTCTATTCTTAACCAATCATACTGAGGTAAAGGTTTTCCATAGAACACTGAATTATCCCAGAGTAAATTAATGCATGATGCATACAATCAAAATACATTTTCTCAATGAGTTGGGCTCCATTCTTAAAACAGGTTGATGTGAGTCTTGAAACAAGTAAAAAATATCCTTAAGCTGAGTTCTTAACATGTCCAAAGGCTACCTCCTCAACAATTTAAGATAAATTTGCTTAGAATAACTTTTATTATCTAAGTTGGTTGGCACATAGTTAATTTTCTTGAAACAAGTAATATTATCTTAAGTATCTTCAGCCTGAATGAGTAAATAAGTCAAAAAAATGGTGTGATTAGATAAATGCACTGAAGACAAGTAAACTACACTAGTCTATATTTTCAGTTTTTGCACCATCGCACTAGTGTAGGTCCTCCTCTTCCAAGATGTACCTTGACTCTTTATTCAAGTCAATCAATCATCTCCACTCACAATATAAGCAGGCATGTGCAGCCAACGGCATCCAGCCTCTGTCAAGACAAGTGTTCAGTAACACCTTTAAAGAATTAAATCTGTCATTGTTCCATCCAAAGAAAGATCAGTGTGACACTTGCTCTGCCTTCAAAGCCGGGAACATCGAGGCTGCTGTGTGGGAGGAACACTGCGTTAAGAAGGACGAGGCACGAGCAGAAAAGGATAGGGACAAACAACTTGCAAATAACACCACCTTGGTTGCATGCATGGATCTGCAGGGCCTTCTCCTCTGCCCAAAGCTTCAAGCGTCTGCCCTCTACTACAAAATGAAGCTTGGTGTCCATCATTTTACCATCGACAATATGGCATCACATGAAGCGACTTACCTTTGGCATGAGGGTGAGGGGGGGGTCTTTGCCAATGAGTTTGCCTCCTGCATTGTGGACTATCTTGAAACACACCCACTTACACTTCATTCTTTGGAGTGATTGGTGTGGTTATCAAAACCGAAACCTGGTCCTGAGCAATGCCCTCTTAAAGTTTGCCACTGAAAGAAAAAAGCAAGTGACGCAGAAGTACCTTCAAAGAGGCCACACACAGATGGAATGTGACTCTGTGCACAGTGTGATCGAAAGAAAGTTGAGGAACCGAGATGTACATGTTCCAGCTGAGTATGCTGCAGTCATTCGGGGAGCTCGTTCAAGTCCAAAACCATACGAGCTGAAGCATGAGGAGGAGGCTGACAGGTTTTTCTTGGCTGGTCATTACCACGGTCCACGTCTATCACACCACCGCCGTCCCACTCCCTGGTGACACAGCTCTCACTGCATTGGCGAACAGCTTCATACCGGCATCGTTCTGACAACGGCCTGTGTTTTTATGTTAAATATAGATCCAGAGCCAAGCAATGCCGAACACCTTGCAACCTTCAGTTGGACGGGAAACGCCAGGGCCAGCGCTCAGTAGTGGCCTTGAGTGTCAGTCGCATCGGCAGGCTGCCGTTCATTCAAGACACCATCTCCGGGCACCATTTCCTGTGTGACACCGGCGAGCAGAGGAGCATTCTGCCTGCATCGAGACTCGACTTCCTAGCTGAAGGCCTTAACCCCCACTGCAGGCTACTAACAGCACTCCCATACGTACTTATGGCACTCGACACGTTGAACTGTGTTTTGGTGGCCAGCAGTTTAGCTGTGACTTTATCCCAGCCAAAGTGGCTGTTCCCCTCCTGGAGGATTTTCTATGTGCTTAAAGGCTGCTGGTGGATGTGAACCAAACGCTCCCTCTCACACAGCTCTCACACAGCTCTCACTCTCTCAGAGCAACGCTCTGGTGATGAATTATTTTTTTTTTCTGTGTAACAACTGATTTGTTGAAAATGCAAGATCCAGAATGGGCTCATCTCCAAGAGACGAGCCATCTCGGCTGCAGAGGCGTGCTCGCAACAGGGTCTTGCAACCAAGTCTCCATCAACCACAAAGGAGGTGGGGGATGTTGCTCGAACTGAATAGGTGGTCCTCACCTCATTGTGTCATCCAACCTGTTTGCAAACGCGTCACTCTCGCCAACAGCATAGCTCGAGGAGAGAAGTAGAGCAGATAGCTGAGAAAAAGCTGTCTTGAATTGCTCGTCTGCAAGCGGAGAATACCGCTGCAGGGAAGGCCGAAGTGACCGAGCAATAGAGGGCCGTGCCACGAACGTAACAGGCAGCTCCGCCTTCTCCTTACAGCCAACAGACAAGAAGGAGAGTGCGGGTTCTAGGAGACAGGTACAAAAAGCCATACAAGCGGCCTTGTGCAACGAGTGCCCAGCTGACGAGTGCTCTGCTCATGAAGCACACGGGAATGCTGCACGGAGGCAGGAGAACTGGTGGGAATGTCTACCTAGATGTATGTTCGATAGATCAGTCTACCAGCCTACCAAGTAGACCGTAGCAAATGTTGCTTTTCTACCCATTAACATTCACACATTAATCCACATGAAGGGATTGACGAGATTGTTCCACTGTTTTAAAATGGATTGTCGTTTGTGATGTCACTGAAACTGGCTTGTACTGGCTAATTACACTCACACCTGGTGGCATAATATCACCCGTTTAATCCCAGGAGCGCTGGCACCACTTAACTACTTTGAACAGTTTTTTGTTGTTCTGACACCAAGACCCCACTAGATGGCATATTGTGCTTCACTTCTGCAAGAGTCACTTTCGATTGCTTTTGACAGACATTTCGCATTAAAAAAACAAAATTATGTGACGTTGGCTTTTTATCTACCTTTACTGTTCATATGCTTAAAAAGTGTAATTTAACTTGAATTACACATAATTTACAACTTGAAGTAAAGATGATTAATCCTAATAAATAGCTGATCAAAATACTAAATATTGATGTCACTCTTGAATGCATGCATAGATGAATGCATGCCTCTTTGAGTTAATTTATCAAAGCTATTCAACAGAAAGTGAAACCACAATGTATAAAATCAGAAGGCCTGCTTGAATAGAAGCCGAAATGCATCGCATCACATATGTGGGCTAAACGTAAAACAACTTGACATTACTAGTCTCATAAAAAAGTAGTCGTATTACATAGATTATTGGTGAGTAGAAGTAATACACTCGCTCAATATGGACGTCAGAAACATTGGCAATAAGATATAAAGAATCGGAAGCAGAGAAGTATCCTTCTTCATATGCTAAGTAAGTATCATTAGCGACTTCTTGATGCATTCATTTAATTATAATGGGTCATATTGATATGTATGATATATTGATAAATAATTATTTAGGTCAAAGTGCAATTGCTTCAAATGAGTCGGCCCGGGCCTAATAAGTGTTGGGCTCCTGACTTGCTATGCAGTAAGTCTGGCCTCGCTCCCATACAATTGTTTTGCAGGTGGTTTTTTAGCCGGTGCAAATAGACAACCGTTTATCTAATGTGAGGCGGGATAAATACGCTGAGCAGAGGAGTACCGTAGAGGCAACAGAGATCAGCGGTCTGTTGATTACACTATCGAGATGGTATTAAACAAACTGTATATTCCCACTAAAAAAAGAACACACTGCACTCAAAGCTTTCGTTGATGTGAGTGTAGAAATATTTATATTTGTACACGATCATAGTCATGTTGTGATATTTGCTTTGTCCTTTTCAACCCAGGCCTTTTTTGGTTTATTTATTAATTTAACTTCACAGGAGCTGGGGTTAATTTTGTTTCCACCTATTTAAATCATGTTCATAGAATACATACACTAATTTACTTTATAATTATCATCCCAGGCATTCCAAAACCTAGATCAGGAATGCGCATATTTTTTTAGATAATGTAAAAAATATTTTTTAGAAAATGATCAGAGAAAATTGTGTGTGAGTGATGTAATTTCAGATCATTAGCATGTCTAAACACCTTTATGAAACACTGCCTCTACTGTAGCTCACCCCTGGCCTGAGGGAACTGGCTAGCTACAGCTAGGCTCACACCTAATTATGACCCAGTGGTCACTCTATGACGGCCTCGCGAGAGCATCTACCAAAAAAACAACCGTTTATATTCTAGAGGTCCTTGTATAGTAAACTGTTTATTATCTCTATTATCTCTGGGGAGCTATTACAACCCCTTGTGGAGTGTGCCTGGTTGAAGGATGGTTTAAGGAGCCATCAACCACACAAACGCCACACCCAAGTTTGTTTTTAGAAGTGGTGGGGACAATAACCATAAGCTTGAGTGTGGTTTGAAAAGTGCTGGGTACCCTTACGTAAGCTATTCATCCATTCAACGCTGCATTACAATATGCTCAGTGTATAGTCAGGTGTTGAAAATCCTATTCGAACAATAAGTTGAATACACAGTTTGTGTTTTGGCTTGTTTTGCAAAACGGCGTTGGAAACACCAGGGTGTTTCCAACACCAGGCTCCAAGTCGTCACATATCTCAATCAGACAAAACAACTATAACCACATTGGCATAGCAATCGCACCGTGTGTAGCTGCTACTAGCTGCAATCTATACAATGCATACTAGCTGGAGCACCAACCAGAATCAGATCACAATCGCTCAGGACCGTGGATAACCTTTGGCCAGGTCATCAGGAGCAAACAGAACCAGCAGCAACGTTTACGTAAACCAATTTCTTACCTTATGTGGCCCTCCACATGCAGGCTAGATGATGTATCCATATCGTGTCACAAACATGCCTTTTACAGGAAGCAAAAGGACCGGCTATTTTCTGAATAAAAATGTCAATTTTGGCTGTCTATCTTGAAACTTCTCTAGTGTGTTCACACCAAACGCGACGAGGTAACAAGATCCCATACGAACGTATAGACGCGTATCGGGCAAATTTTTTTGATTTGTTTTGATTTGTCGCGCCACACTTGCGCTCGCCGTGCACAGGCGAGCGCGTTCACGAGGATTTGTGGCGCGACAAATTCGCTCGAGTTGAAATATTTCAACTTTGACACGAATTTCGCGTGATGACAGCCAATCAGCGTTCAACAGCGTGGCCACTGAGTGACATGTGTAACGTAACAGCCAATCAGCGTTCAACCGTCAAACTCAGTGCAGTGCAGTCCGGGGTGAACTGCAGCATGGAGGAGAAAGTTATTGTTGCCGTTTGCGACTCTCGGAGCTCTATATATAATAGTATATAATATAATATAATTGTATATATAATATCACCGCCAAAAGCTCTGTGCGCCTCCGGATGGTCGTAGCGCGGGGAGTTCATAGGGATTAGGCTTCTCGGGAGTCGGGGTTTGTTTACCGGCGTTGCTATGGGTTCCGGTCTTGTGTGTTCCAACGGTTTATTAGGTAGGTCTATCTAATAAATGATGTCTTCGTGCGCGCCTATCGCATGATTTTAGACTCGACGATTTCGGTTGAGTATGTGGGTATTTTTTCAGTCGCAATTGGTTTCAGTGGCGTTTTCTCCCGGAGGCCAAGGGAAGCCAGGCTTCCCTGTTTTTTTAGGCTGTAGTTGTCATCCAATAAACACATTTATATTAACAGTTTCGTTAATTATTTTGTGCTGTGTTGCTGTCATTTCTTCCCCATTTTCTCCTCTCATTGACCATTTCACAATGCGCGATACGGCGCCCCTGTTATATACTGAAGACGCGGCGAAACACAACACTGTACGCTGCGAGGAAGCCAGCCCGAGCTGGCATCCCTTGTAGAAAAAAAAAGAAAGAATTGACCAATCAGGTGAGGCTACCGTAATGACAGTGCCCTCCTCTGATTGGTCAGGAGGGTCCCAAGGGAAGCCACTCGGCCCTTGGCTTCACACCAATCAAATCAAAGCATCATTATCAACGTCACCGAAAAATCAAATAGCGCGAAATTCGCATGTTTGTTTTTGTTGTTTTTGTTGTTCTCATTTTTGAGTAGCCTAGTTAGCATTGCAAATGCAGTTATGGAGGGTGGAGATGTAGATTTAATAGATTATTTGCTTAAAAATAATTTTGCTAATCTACCACAACAGCAGCGACTCCAAATAAAATCAGATGGTAGGCCAACACCGACGCTGAAACTGCGATTGGAGAGAAAGCAAGCCTTTCGGACGTTCAATGAAGCGAACTATACTCGAACGGAGTGGCTAGCTGGCAGCAACAAACTCAACAGACTATTTTGCTGGCCGTGTATTCTTTTTGATAGGAATTCGTGCTCCCTCAACAATCCCTGGGTCACTACAGGATTCGTTGACCTTGCCAACTTGTCCCGCGCAATCAAGAGGCATGGAAAATCCAAAATCAACTGCGTTGTGAAACTGGCACTGTTTGGACGTGTCAGGATTGATGAGGCTCTGGATTTGGCAAGAAGCATCAGCGTAAAGAAGCACAATGAACAGGTTACAAAGAATCGTGATATTTTGAGGAGACTTATTGTAACAGCCTTGTACCTTGCTCGCCAAGAACAAGCTTTCCGTGGACACAATGAGGCTGCTGGCAGCGCAAACCGGGGCAATTTTGTGGAGTTAGTTCATGCGTTTGCGGAGTTTGACACTACGCTTGCAGAGCACTTGGGATCGTCAACAGTCTTCAGCGGTATGTCTAACACCATACAGAATGAGATAATCGAAAGCATAGCTCGAGTCATCCAGGATGAGACTGATACAGAAATAAGCATGTCCCCTTTCATTGCTGTACAAGTGGATGACACGTCCGACATATCAAACAAGTGCCAACTCACTGTCATCATCAGATATGTTAATGAGAAAGGCAGTGTGTGTGAGCGTTTTTTGGGCTTTTTCGATGTCAGCAAAGAAAGATATGCAAAAGCCATAACATCAGTTGTGATGAGAGCCATCGATAACTACGGTCCAACTGAAAAACTAATTTGTCAGACGTACGATGGAGCGAGCTGCATGAGTGGACAACACGGTGGCGTGCAGGCTTTGGTGAAACAACACTGCCCCAATGCGCTATTCATCCATTGTTATGCGCACAAGCTAAATTTGGTTTTAGCACAAGGCACAAATAACGTCCAAGCAGCCAAACTGTTCTTTGCCGATCTGGATGCCTTTCACAATTTTTTCTCACGTTCATGTAAGCGATCAGCATTACTGTGTGAAGTGGATCAGGCTGTGCGTGTACCAGGAGGCTCCGCTGTGAGGTGGAACTTTAAAAGCCGCGCGGTACTTGCCATTCATGAAGGCCGCACATCGTTATGTGTGGCCTTTGACAAGATGACGACAGAGCCCGGATGGGACAAGGAGACTGTCCTTGAAGAAAAAACTGGAGGATTTTGACTTCACCTTACTGCTCGGGGTCTTTCAGTCAATTTTCGGCCTCACAGAACCACTCTTCCAAGTACTGCAGAGCAAGACGGTGGACATCAAAAAATGCCAGGATCGCATCAAGAGCACGATCAGTGCTCTCAAAGCAACACGAACAGATGAGACGTTCACTGGCATTTATGATGAAGCAGTCCAGGCAGTCGGAGAACCAGTGTCCCGACGTTTTCGTCGTCGTCGCGGCTGGGATGACCTAGAGCAGGGGTTCAACGAGCAGCGCCGAGAAGGAGAGGAGGACGCTGTGGCATCTTACAGACGTCTGTACTTCCAGATTGTGGATGGCATAGTATTGCACATGACCCAGAGGTTTGCCGATATGGAGCACCTGAGCTTTTTCCGCGTACTGGAGCACACATCCTTTGCATCTTTCAGCAAGCCTGCTTCATTTCCCACCAGTGAACTTGCTCAGTTGCTGAAGACGTATCCCTTCTTTGACGAGCAGAGGTTGAGGAATGAGCTGCACACGCTGTACAACAACACGTTGTTTCACAAGCCACCTGGAGACTTGCTACAGCTCCTTATTGAGGATGACCTACAGGGCACACTCTCCGAGATCTACAAACTGCTGCAGCTCATGCTCACAATACCAGCCACCAGCACATCAGCAGAGCGCTCGTTTTCCTGTCTGAAAAGGATCAAAACATACCTGAGGAACACATGTGGACAGGACAGACTTGTGAACCTAGCGAAGATTTACATTGACTCAGTAGTTGTGGAGGACCTGAAGGCCAAAGGGAATTTCTATGACAAAGTTATGGACCGCTTCGCCACCATGAAAGACCGGAGAATGGCCTTCCTCTACAAATAGGGTCAGTAAAATACACACCTCCCGTTGCGGCTCTAATGTTTCCTGAACTTATGGGGAAAGAAGCAACGGTGATTGACCGTACTAAACACCTTATCCATACTATGGGTCTGTGAAATGCTAATGAAATCAAATGTATTTATTAAGCACATTTAATAGTGTGCAATTATTTATTTATGTTTTTGTTATAATGCCCACCGTTTTTATTTGTATGCCCACCGTTATTTTTTATTTCTTTTGAGGATGGACACTGGGGTTTCAGTGGCCCTCACAACCCCCACCACCCCCCCTTCCCGTGAGGATGGACACTGGGGTTTCAGCGGCCCTCACAACCCCCACCACCCCCCCTTCCCGTGAGGATGGACACTGTTTTAGCGACCCTCACAACCCCCACCACCCCCCCTTCCCGTGAGGATGGACACTGTTTTAGCGACCCTCACAACCCCCACCACCCCCCCTTCCCGTGAGGATGGACACTGTTTTAGCGACCCTCACAACCCCCACCACCCCCCCTTCCCGTGAGGATGGACACTGTTTTAGCGACCCTCACAACCCCCACCACCCCCCCTTCCCGTGAGGATGGACACTGTTTCAGCGACCCTCACAACCCCCACCACCACCCCACCCCTTTCAAGTGTGCATATTGTATATAGTTGTATTGTATATAGTTCTCTGCAAACCTATGGTGGCATCATGCCTTCAGTGTGCATATTGTATATAGTTCTCTGCAAACCTATGGTGGCATCATGCCTTCAGTGTGCATAATGTATATAGTTCTCTGCAAACCGATGGTGGCATCATGCCTTCAGTGTGTATATTGTATAGTTCTCTGCAAACCTATGGTGGCATCATGCCTTCAGTGTGCATATATTGTATATAGTTCTCTGCAAACCTATGGTGGCATCATGCCTTCAGTGTGCATATTGTATATAGTTCTCTGCAAACCTATGGTGGCATCATGCCTTCAGTGTGTATATTGTATAGTTCTCTGCAAACCTATGGTGGCATCATGCCTTCAGTGTGCATATTGTATATAGTTCTCTGCAAACCTATGGTGGCATCATGCCTTCAGTGTGCATATTGTATATAGTTCTCTGCAAACCTATGGTGGCATCATGCCTTCAGTGTGCATAATGTATATAGTTCTCTGCAAACCTATGGTGGCATCATGCCTTCAGTTCAGTGTGCATATTGTGTATAGTTCTCTGCACCTATGGTGGCATCATGCCTTCAGTGTGTCTTGAACAACCACACAAGGTTGCCCATTTATATGAATTTTGTTGATGTATTTGCACTTTTAATCTTGCTGAATTCTACAAGGCAAATTAATTAATTTAAAACTTAAATGGGGTCGTTCCCCGGCCCCATTTAACCACTGTCGCAGACATGAATAATTGTGTGCTGTCATGAATTGTGACCCATCGGGGATTGCGACCTGCTGCTTGTGGACTCTGTGATGATTGCAGACATGAATAATTGTGTGCAAATACAGATATGAGGACGATAAATGACATGAAAACATTTGGTTTGGGTTTGCCTCATTTTCCCTGCATTTACAGTGTGGGCGCAGAATTCGACGGTGCGCTAGATTGATTGATCGTTGATTGCGACCTGCGTTGCTTGTGGACTCTGTGATGATCGCAGACATGAATAATTGTGGCATTAGTTCATATTTATTTCATAAACGGCAGTAAAAAATAATAATAACGGTGGGCATACAAATAAAAACGGCCATTATAACAAAAACATAAATAAATAATTGCACACCGTATTAAATGTGCTTAAAGGCACCCAGTGCAACTTTCGAGGCAAAAATGAACATTCAATTTCTAGTCTTTTTTACACGTAGTATATTTCAATAAATCCCTACCATTACATATCGACATTCAAGGAGCGAAGATGAGACGTTGTTGTGTGGTGAGAACTGATAGAAAATCGTAAACAAAAACAATGGGCGCCATCATCTTTATTTATTGTAACCTACAAAAAATAAACAGGATTCCAGTCGGCAATCCTCGGAACAAGACCGATGAGTCCCGAACGCTTCCGGAGATTCTAAAATGTGATCCTGTCACTGGTTCTGTTTGCCAATGCGCAAATTGTTTTCTAAGTGTGTACATACTTTACGATACACACCCACATTCAAATTTTGTAAAATTTTGTACCGTTTTGTGCCGTTTTGTACCGTTTTGTGCTGCTTTTTCTGCGCCCGTGGTTTTCTCATTTCTGTAAGGATGGCACATCGTCCTCCCCGAGCAACAAAGCAGAAAGCCCTGGAGGGTTTTCACCTGATGGAGGAAGATTCCAGCAACGAGGTATGTAGAAAAGTTTTGTTTTCTAACTTTTGCGTGGACCGTAACGTTATGTGTTGTCATCGATCACCGGTCTCACTTAGTATTCTCTAATAGATATGAGTAGATAAAGTAGATTACTTACCTGTCAACAAAACGGCACAAAACGGTACAAAATTTGAATGTGGGTGCGTGTCGTAAAGTATGTACACACTTAGAAAACAATTTGCGCATTGGCAAACAGAACCAGTGACAGGATCACATTTTAGAATCTCCGGAAGCGTTCGGGACTCATCGGTCTTGTTCCGAGGATTGCCGACTGGAATCCTGTTTATTTTTTGTAGGTTACAATAAATAAAGATGATGGCGCCCATTGTTTTTGTTTACGATTTTCTATCAGTTCTCACCACACAACGACGTCTCATCTTCGCTCCTTGAATGTCGATATGTAATGGTAGGGAGTTATTGAAATATACTACGTGTAAAAAAGACTAGAAATTGAATGTTCATTTTTGCCTCGAAAGTTGCACTGGGTGCCTTGATTTCATTAGCATTTCACAGACCCATAGTATGGATAAGGTGTTTAGTATGGTCAATCACCGTTGCTTCTTTCCCCATAAGACGCTACAGTCAGTAAGACGCTTTCAAGAAAGAAAGTATTGCCCGGTGTCACAAAACGAATGTACCCATTCCGAGTCTAGCTTCAAACTCGTGCATGATGCAGAAAATGTGCTTGTTCTGGGTTGTCTTGGTGTTGTCTTTTAAGTAGTGTTGAATAGTTAACATTGATTTTGGCCTAGTTTTACGAAAAGGATGTATATCAAATACTGTGATTGTGTGAGTCGTGTTACACGTGAACATGAAACTTGAAATAGCCGACAACCGCGCTGTCGATTCTTTGACCATTTAGCGGCTTGTGCATTTCGGTCGGGGAGGGGTTGTATTTATAATAAAATGTATAATTTAGTGAGATGTTTAGGAGGACTGTGTGTGTGTGTGTGTGTGTGTGTGTGTGTGTGCGAGAGAGAGTGAGCGCGAGAGCGAGAGAGCGCAGGAGAGAGAGAGAGAGAGAGAGAGAGAGAGAGAGAGAGAGAGAGAGAGAGAGAGAGAGCGTGTGTCGTGTCGGTCAGATTACCGGTGTGTGTAAGTCCTGGTAAATGACCAGGCGCTCAAATAGCTGTTGTAGTTGCATTAACTACATCCAAGCTGAAACATACTATTTTCTCTAAAGGCTTGGCCTCACTTGGCTTCCTCAAAAAAAATCCCCACGCCACGCCACTGATTGGTTTGCACATTTTTAAAAGTGGTGGGGACAAAATTCGTATTTCAAATAATGGGGGGGACATGTCCCCCCCGTAATCGACGCCTATGGCCACACCCCTATCCCTCCCTGGAGGATAATCCAGGACATAAACACAGCAATCATCATGGCCTCTGGTCCTCGACTATCAAATGATACCAACCACACATTCTGTCTAAATCAATGTGATTTTAGGTCCCGTTTACATGAAAGGAAAACGCTGATATTTCCATGCTGTTTGGTCTCTCATTTACACGAAAACCCAGTTTTCATCAAAGAAAACAATAATTTCGAATAATAGGCCGGCAATGACCTCCTCTTGTTCGGCTTCTTATACTGTGATGATAGGTCCTCTGAGGCAGGCATGTCGCATTGGTGTATGGCGTAGGGTTGTCAAGACTTTCTAAAAAAAATAGGTCTGTCATGTCAGCAACATAACCTGTATCATAAAACAATCTTTTTTTAGTTTTAATTGGTTTAGTTTGGTTTTTACTGTGTTTTTGTATTTAATTGATTATTCATCAAGAGAAATACATTTTGGAAATCCAAAATATGTGATTGAATTGATTTGAACCCTTACCAAAGGTTGCCTGTTTATTTTGAGGTTTTGCTCTGCACTCTAGCTTCCTAGACTTTGGAAAGGAGATATTGAAGAGAGGTACACCTTCCTCCGTTCCGGTTTGTGGTTGGTCCACATTTTCATTATAATGCATAGCAGCCAGGTACAGTCTGAAAGTACAAGACAAAATGTGTTAATATTGACAGATATTAGTCTACAACTCCAAATAATATTGAGGAAAAAAACGTAATTTTAGTTTGGTGCTGGGGGCTCAGTTTTGCATCATCCTTCAGCGTTCAGCTTTTGTTTGTCAGCAGCTTCTCCAACTTGTAGAAAGCTGGAGTTGCTGGAGACAATAAGAAAATATATTAGAAAACATTTTAGTACAGAATATTACAACAATGATCACTGGTAGATTTCTGAAAGTGACTAAATAACTGTGTGAACTGTTTTGACATTTAGCCTGTATATTGGTGAAGTCTGAACCATTTACTCTGGTCAGTTGTCTTGCGGATCGCATGCACGCACTTAGGGTAAAGGGGATCCTCATGTGTATGGACATCTTGAATATGGTTCAGGTCCACTTTGAAATTCTCTCTTGCCCGGAGGTTGAGCCAGCTGCAGTCCAGTATATGTGGTTGTTGATGCTTTTCATCCACTTCTTGAGTTTCTCACACTCTTTCTGCCTAATGATTACTTCCAGTTTCTTTGAAATTCCTACAATGAGCGCAAAATACATACATTGAACTTAATTAAGATACTCAAAAACTGAGGAAAAAATGGGAAAAGTGCCTCACGCAGGGCGAAACACTGATTTGTGTCGCCCTCGGGAGCTGGTCCGTGGACTCCAGCCCCACTCCCACTCCCACACACACATGTCTCTAGGTCTTTCCACCAAATGGCAACTTCAGCAAGCTTGCGTTATTATTATGTTTGCATTATTATTGTTATGCGCCATAACACCAACAGTCGAACGATTATCCAAATAACAAACACTCGCATTACTCTGTGTGTATTGTGGCATTCCCCCGGTGCCACGCCCCCTGTTCGGGAGAGTCGAGGCCGGGATATACCGCCGGTGGCCAACAGCCGGCGACAAATCCCAACCTCCCGAGAGCCGCAATCGGGGAAACGAGGAGCACCTGGGCAGGAGGCACCCAGGTGTTAAAAGGAGGCCACCAAACGACAGATGGAAGAGAGTCGAGTGGAAGAGAGGACGACGCAGAGGACCGAGACCGTAAAGTGAGCCGCACGGCGGACACGTGGACGACGACTCGAGCAACCCCCCCCGACTTCGATGTACAGCGTGCGCTTGTGTGGATACGAAACCGAATATAATAAACCGCCGTTTGAGGCTTTGGACCCTCACACCCTGCCTGGTCCTTACTTGAGCCCCTCTACCAAACCGAGTTACCACATATGGTGGAGAATGCAGGCAACTCGGTCCACGTGCGGCTCCCGGTAAGGACCCCTCCCCGCGTAGTGGCAGTGGCTTTCCGTTTTTGATTATTTTTATTTTATTTTTTTTTTTTTCCCTGTGCGGTTCCTCCGTTCGCGGAGGTGAATACCCGCGGACGTAGATGCAGAACCCCGGGACAGCCGCAGGACCAGCTGGCCCGAGAGAATCGGACCCCAGCCTGGCCCTGCTGACGGAGGCGGTGCTCCGCCTGACCCAGCAGGCCACCCGCGACCCGCCGACCACCGCCCCGACGAGTCGGCTCACAAAACTAGGACCCGACGACGATGTCGAGGCCTTCCTAGAAACATTTGAGCAGGTGGCAACCCGGGAGAGGTGGCCAGAGGCCCAGTGGGCCTATATAGTGGCCCCGTTTTTAACCGGACCCGCCCAGCAGGCGAGTCAGGACCTCAACCCCGGGGACGCGGGCCGGTATACCGCACTCAAGGCGGCCGTGTTGGCCTACTATGGACATAGCCTTGCTGCGAAGGCCCTCAATTTCCACGAGTGGACGTTCGACGTCCGAGGACCCGTACGGACCCAGGTGGCCCACCAATGTCGGCTAGCCCGGAGGTGGCTGGTAGACGGAGCGGGACCCAGCCCCGTGGATCGGGTCGTGGTGGACAACACCGTGCGACAGCTGCCCCCCGACGCCCGGAGGGTGCTGGCCCACCACCACCCTGAGACCGTGGACGACCTCGTGCGCCAGCTGGAGAACTGGCAGGTGGCCCAGCGGCTGGCGGCGGGCCCGAGACCCAACCCCCGGGCCACCCGGAGAGAGACCCCAACACCGCCGTCGAGGACCCGGCCGTCCACCCCGCCCCGAGAACGAGGGGAACCCGAGACCCGGCGCTGCTACCACTGCGGACAACGGGGACACCTGGTCCGCGACTGTCCCGACCGACAGGACGTCCCCATGCCCTCCGCGTGCACCGCCCCGAGAGACCGCCCCACCTGTATGCTGGCGACCTGCTGGACACAGAGCCTCAAGGACTCCCCCACCATCCCCATCAAGGTGATGCACCAGGACACCCATGCCCTGGTGGACACGGGGAGTGCCGTGACCCTGGTGAGGGCCGACCTAGCCGGGGGCAGGCCGGGGACCCCGATGCAGGTCTCCTGCGTACACGGCGACACCCGGACGTACGAAACCTGCCACGTGGTAGTACGCACACCACAGGGGGTCTTCGTCGCCCGGGCCGGGATAGTACCGACCCTTCCGGTGCCGTTCCTGATTGGCCGGGACTGCCCCATCTTCACCCGCTTTTGGAGCCCCAGGAGGGGGAACCAGGGGGGACGAGAGCTGCACCGTCCGGCCGGCCGAAGCGGACGCCCGGCCCAGCGAGGGGCAAGGCGCCCGCCGACGCGAGAGTCCGGGTCGGAGATCGGACCCGTCCCGACGACCGCCGCCGACCACGGACCAGCCCTGGGAGCGACCCGCCGACCGTCCGCCGCGCGGACCGAGACGGACGACGAGCCGGGTTCCGGAGGAGAGGGACCGTCGGCGCCGGGAAGCCCGCCCCGATCTACCGGGGACCAGGCGCGACCGGGACCGGGACCGGGAGACGGAGCGGGGCCCAGCACCGACACCGTTACCGCCTCCGAGAGGGGGAACACCCCCGAGGAGCCCGAGAGCTCCCCCCTAACTGAGCTATCGGACTTCGCCCAGGCGGGGGGGGAGAACTCGGCCCGACCGGGACAGTTCGCTACGGCCCAGCATCGGGACGATGCCCTGCGGCACGCGTGGGGACATGTGGTCGCCCACGACGGTCAGGTGAGGGACTCAGTGAGCCACCTGACCCACCCCCACTTCTGCACTCAGCGGGGGTTGCTGTACAGGGTCGACGTACGCGAGGGGGAGGTAGTACAACAACTGGTGGTACCGCGACCGTACGTGTCTAAGGTTTTGTTCATGGCCCACACACATTTGCTCGGCGCACATCTGGGCATGGACAAAACGCGAGAGCGGGTGGTGGCGCGGTTCTATTGGCCCGGGGTACGCAGAGATGTAGCGCGTTACTGCCAGGAGTGTCCCGACTGCCAGCGCGTAGCCCCGCGGGCAGTGGAGCGGAGTCCGCTCATACCGATGCCCATTATTGAGACTCCCTTCGAGAGAATAGCGCTGGACATCGTAGGACCCCTCCCCAGGACGAGCCGGGGACATCGATATCTCCTCGTCATATTAGATTATGCGACCCGATACCCCGAGGCCCTCCCACTGCGTGCGGCGACTAGCAAGGCGGTAGCCCGAGAGCTAGTATTACTCTTTAGCCGGGTGGGGCTCCCAAAGGAGATCCTCACCGATCAAGGCTCCTGTTTCATGTCCCGCGTAGTCAAGGAGCTACTAAAACTGTTACAGGTCTCCCAGCTCCGGACCTCGGTATATCACCCGCAGACGGACGGGCTAGTCGAGCGGTTTAACCAGACCATCAAACGGATGCTCAAAAAGAGCATCGAGGCGGACGGGAAGAACTGGGACCAGTTGCTTCCCCACGTCCTCTTCGCCATCCGTGAGGTGCCCCAGGCTTCCACGGGGTTCTCGCCCTTCGAACTCCTTTATGGGAGGAGACCCCGTGGAATACTGGACCTGGCGAAGGAGGCGTGGGAGAGTCATCCCTCTCCACACAGGACCACCATCGAGCATGTGGAGCTCGTCAGGGACCGAATGGCCAAGGTCTGGCCCATAGTCCGAGACCACCTCGCCCGTGCTCAGCAGGCCCAAGCGCGCGTGTATAATAGGGGGGCGCGCGTGCGGAACTTCCGACCAGGCGACCGGGTCTTAGTGCTGGTTCCAACCAGCGAGTGCAAGTTTCTCGCGAAATGGCAGGGCCCGTACGAGGTAGTAGAGGCCGTGGGGCCCGTTAACTATAAGGTGAGGCAACCCGGGAGACGCAAGCCCACCCAGGTTTATCATGTGAATCTGTTAAAGCAGTGGCGGGGTGAGGACGACCCTCCCCTACGGGCCCCCATGGCCTTAATGGCTCGGCCCGCGATCCCTGACGTCCCGATGGGGACCGACCTCAGCCCCGCACAGAGACAAGAACTAGGGGAGCTGGTGCTGCAGAGCCGGGACGTGTTTTCGGACGTGCCGGGGCGGACCTCGGTGATCTCCCATGAGATCCGGACCGCTCCGGGGGTGACGGTTCGGATCCCGCCCTACCGGGTACCCGAGTCCCGGCGCAACGCCATCCGAGCCGAGGTGGAGCGGATGCTGAAACTGGGGGTAATTGAGGAATCCCGTAGCGCCTGGGCTAGCCCTATCGTGCTGGTGCCCAAGCCGGACGGGACCCACCGGTTCTGTAATGACTTCCGCCGGTTGAATGAAGTGTCTGACTTTGACTCCTACCCCATGCCTAGAGTAGACGAGCTGATCGAGCGGCTGGGACCGGCCCGGTACCTGTCCACGCTGGACCTAACCAAGGGGTACTGGCAGGTCCCCCTGGCCCCGTCGTCCCGGGAGAAGACGGCCTTCGCAACGCCGGGGGGCCTGTTTCAGTACACTGTCCTGCCCTTTGGTGTCCACGGGGCCCCCGCTACGTTCCAGCGGATGATGGACCAGGTCCTAAGGCCGCACAGCAGTTACGCCGCAGCATATATCGATGATATAATCATCCACAGCGCCAGTTGGGACGAACACGTCAAGCACGTGCGGGCCGTGCTCAACGGCCTACGAGCGGCCGGGCTTACCGCCAACCCTGCAAAGTGCAGGTTGGGGCGGGAGGAGACGGCCTATTTGGGGTACCGGGTGGGGAGGGGGAACGTGCGACCCCAGGAGGACAAGGTGGCGGCTATCCGGGAGTGGCCTCAACCCCAGACCAAGAAGCAGGTGAGATCGTTCCTGGGGCTGGTGGGGTATTATCAGCGTTTTATCCCGGGGTATGCCACCCTAGCCTGCCCCCTGAACGATCTCACCCGGAAGGCCCTCCCGGATAGGGTCCACTGGACTGAGGCAGCGACGAGGGCCTTCGAGGACCTACGGGGGGCCCTATGTAAGGAACCGCTGCTGGTCACCCCGGATTTTAACCTCCCTTTCACCCTCCAGACAGACGCGTCCGAGGTGGGACTAGGTGGGGTCCTATCCCAGGTCCGGAACGGAGAGGAGCATCCGGTGACCTATCTCAGCCGGAAGCTCCTCCCCCACGAGCGGAACTACAGCACCGTAGAAAAGGAGGCGCTGGCCATTAAGTGGGCCGTCACTAAACTAACGTACTATCTCCTAGGACACCAGTTCGTCCTGGTGACGGACCACGCCCCACTGAAGTGGATGGCCACCGCCAAGGACACGAATGCTCGGATCACGAGGTGGTTCCTGTCCCTCCAGCCCTTCTCCTTTACCGTGGAGCATAGGCCGGGGCGGGAACACACCAACGCCGACGCTCTGTCCCGCCGAGATGCGTGCGGGGGCTGGGCCCCGCGCACGGAGGGGCATAAGCAAAGGGGGGGAGTGTGTGGCATTCCCCCGGTGCCACGCCCCCTGTTCGGGAGAGTCGAGGCCGGGATATACCGCCGGTGGCCAACAGCCGGCGACAAATCCCAACCTCCCGAGAGCCGCAATCGGGGAAACGAGGAGCACCTGGGCAGGAGGCACCCAGGTGTTAAAAGGAGGCCACCAAACGACAGATGGAAGAGAGTCGAGTGGAAGAGAGGACGACGCAGAGGACCGAGACCGTAAAGTGAGCCGCACGGCGGACACGTGGACGACGACTCGAGCAACCCCCCCCGACTTCGATGTACAGCGTGCGCTTGTGTGGATACGAAACCGAATATAATAAACCGCCGTTTGAGGCTTTGGACCCTCACACCCTGCCTGGTCCTTACTTGAGCCCCTCTACCAAACCGAGTTACCACAGTATTCACACACATACCTGATGCTATCTACCTTTATATTAGTGACAGCAACTTGGCTGTTAGCTGTAGAGCTAATGCTACAGCCACATCCTAAGGGGGGGCCGCCTTCCATTCCGAAATACCCCCACTCCGACATTGACGTCTAATTGTTGGAGTGGCAGCAATTCCATTGTTTTCAAACGTCCCACCACTTACA
Source organism: Gadus macrocephalus (assembly GCF_031168955.1). Taxonomy (NCBI): domain Eukaryota; kingdom Metazoa; phylum Chordata; class Actinopteri; order Gadiformes; family Gadidae; genus Gadus; species Gadus macrocephalus. The sequence continues at coordinate 26,446,023 of NC_082397.1, forward strand.
GGCAGTAAATCTGTGCCATCGGATTTTGAAAATAAAAAGCCATTGAATTCTAAGCAATTAATATTTATGCATTGAAATAACATGTCTGGATTTTTTGCCTATGAATTTAACTCTTAAAATTTTCAATAAATCCATTCAGCTTTATTTTTCAATGTTAACTTCAAAATCATACATTCAACGTTAAAAAATTAACCGTAAATATTTTCAATGTCCCCAAATTCAACATGCCAAATTCAGCTGCAAAATTCAATGTCTGAAAATTCAGTGTTAACATCCGGGGACCCAAGGAAGAGCAATCGATCCTAGATGCTAGATCGCGGTCAAGCAAGGAGAGCGGGAATAAGAGCGTCTTGATTCTTCTTTTTTGATACAAACGTTAATTCTAAACAGCATTTTACACAGTAGCCTATAATAGTAAATTCTCAAAGGTAAATCAACGTCATTAAACACTGACTAGCTTTTTATGGGGAGAGAAGCAACGGTGGTTGACCTTACTAAAGCACTAGGCCTATCCATTGTATCGGTCTGTAAAATGCTAATCAAATAAATCAAATGTATTCATTAAGCACATTTAATAACAAGCTGAGGGGGGGGGGGATCTTATGTTTCATTTAAGTTTTCGTTATAATGCACACCGTTTTTTGTTTTTTTTACTGCAGTATGAAGTAAATGATGAACTACTGCCTGTGTGTGTGTGTGTGTGTGTGTGTGTGTGTGTGTGTGTGTGTGTGTGTGTGTGTGTGTGTGTGTGTGTGTGTGTGTGTGTGTGTGTGTGTGTGTGTGTGTGTGATTGCAATGACTTGGCTGGATTTACATGCGACGTAAGAGTAATTGTAGTGGGTCAAGGAGCCCAATTTATTAGGGCACCAATTTTGGGCAGTCCGCCGAGGTCACTTTGCCTACGTTTGCTGTGATGCTGGGGCGATCTGTGATGTGATGCTGAAGCCCGCTGCCCACTGTGGAACGAAAGCGCAGAGCCAACAGCATTGCGCAACTGAAGCGGCAGCAGCCTGTAGTTCCAGTGGAAGCACGGCGTGCCTCGGGAAGAGGCGCCCGACAGCAACCTGCTTTTCATTTGTAAGCCTCATATCTGTATCATGTCACTCGGTGCGGAATAGTGTTGGCTCTGCGCGCTCGTTGCGCTATTGTTATGCCACCACAGAGGCATATCAACCGTTTTGCTCCAGCCGCTTAACGTGCATCCGGTGTCACAAAAAGAATACCCCCAATCTGAGAGATCGATGAAAATACATACGTTATGTTTTAAGCTTGGGCATGTTTCCGCACGTGAACGACTTCATGCCTGTCTACGCTTCAAACTTGTGCATGTAGCAGAAAATGTGCAACAGCGCCCCCTAGGATCACACTGTTTGGGGGCTTCTCTCACCATAAAAAGCTACAGTCAGTGTAATGACGTTGATTTACCTTTGACCATCTCCTATTATTATTACTGTGTAAAATGCTGTTTAGAATTAACGTTTGGATCAAGAAAGAAAGAACCAGCGAGTGACCCTCTTATTCCCGCTCTCCTTGCTTGACCGTGATCTAGCATTTAGGATTGAATGCTCTTCCTTTGGTCCCCGGATGTTAATACTGAATTTTCAGACATAGAATTTTGCAGCTGAATTTGGCGTGTTGAATTTGGGGACGTTGAAAATATAATTAATAACGTTAATAATATAATTATTAACGTTGAATATTTGATTTTAAATCTTTTAACATTGAAAAATAAAGCTGAATATGATTTATGAATTCAATTCAGAGACAAAAAATCCAGATACGTTATTTCAATGCATTAATATTCAGTGCTTAGAATTCAATGGCTTTTTTTTTCAAAATCCGATGGCACAGATTTACTTCCATACACCACTCCTACCATTTCTGTTTCTATTGTCAGGGTTAGGAATGGGGGCATGTCGGAACTTGTCTTGACTTACATGTCCGAGGTTTGTAGCTGAGCCAAGGAGAGTTGGTACTGATCCAGACTTAATTAAAAATGCTGATCCAGCGAACTGGGCCATTATCCGTCCGATACCGATGCCGTGGACATGGGACATCCCTACTTGTAACAGATGTCATAACTAGCACATTTGTTACACTCACTCATTCATCTCTCCACATAGTCCTGGGTCTTCCCCATGGCCTCTTCCCAGCAGGATGTGCCTAGAACACCTCCCTAGGGAGGCGCCCAGGGGGGCATTCTCACTGTAGCACCCGTGGTCTTAGCCGGAATGGGCAGATAGGATAGGATGCTAGCATCAGTCCAGGTCCTTGAGAAGTTAAAACACTAAATGTGTCAGGGTGTGTGTGTGTTTCCCTGGTTTTCCCTCCTGTGTTGATTACTGTTCCCTCCCCTAATGTGTCTCAGCTGTTGCTCGTTGTGTTTGTTATTTAAGCCCTCGTCTTTCCTTTGTTCCTTGTGCTGTCATTGTGGTTTATCGTGGTTTGCTGTGGTTAGTGTTGGTGGTTAGTCTTGCGTGTGCCGTGTTCCCTGTCGTCTTCCGAGTTCCCTGTCGTCTTCCGAGTTCCCTGTAGTCTCCCGAGTTGTCTCCCGAGTTCCCTGATTCCTGTGCCTTAGCCTTTAGGCTTGAATAAAGTGCCGTTTCCTGAAATACCGTCTGCGTTTGGGTCCTACCTGCCTGCATGCACCCGCAGTTCCCTAACAGAATGACAGCACCACTATGGGACCCAGCGGACGCTCAATTTGACCGTAAGTTGGAGGATTTAGTAGCCAAAACAAGGAAGACAATGGAGCGCTGTAAGGGTTGGGGGTGCCACCCGGTTCCTCCTGGTACTCTAGCTTCCGCATTGACTCCGGTCCCCGAGCCCTGTCCGGTTCCTCACCCCACTCCTAGCCTTCCAGAGGGGGACCGGCCTCTTCGCCTGCTTGAGGTGGTCCGCCCTCCGCTCCTGCCTGAGGGGGCCCGCCCCCTGCTCCTTCCAGAGGGGGACCGGCCTCTGCTCCTGCCGGAGGGGGTCCGCCCTCCAGACCGTCCAGGGGAGGCACGCTCCCCGCTCCTGCCTGTGGGGGCCCTCCTCCACTCCTTCCCGAGGGGGGTTCCCCTTCAAGGCCTTCCACCGGAGGGGACCCGCCCTCTACCTGGCCTTCCACCAGAGGGGACCCGCCCTCTGCCTGGCCTTCCACCAGAGGGGACCCGCCCTCTACCCTGTCCGCCGGAGGGGGTCCGCCCTCCAGACCGTCCAGGGGAGGCACGCTCCCCGCTCCTGCCTGTGGGGGCCCTCCTCCACTCCTTCCCGAGGGGGGTTCCCCTTCAAGGCCTTCCACCGGAGGGGACCCGCCCTCTACCTGGCCTTCCACCAGAAGGGACCCGCCTTCTGCCTGGCCTTCCACCAGAGGGGACCCGCCCTCTACCCTGTCCACCGGAGGGGACCCGCCCCCTACCTGGCCTGCCACCAGAGGGGACCCGCCCTCTGCCTGGCCCTCCTCCTGAGGGGACCCGCCCTCTGCCTGGCCCTCCTCCTGAGGGGACCCGCCCTCTGCCTGGCCCGCCTCCTGAGGGGACCCGCCCTCTACCTGGCCCGCCTCCTGAGGGGACCCGCCCTCTACCTGGCCTGCCTCCTGAGGGGACCCGCCCTCTACCTGGCCTGCCTCCTGAGGGGACCCGCCCTCTACCTGGCCTGCCTCCTGAGGGGACCCGCCCTCTACCTGGCCTGCCTCCTGAGGGGACCCGCCCTCTACCTGGCCTGCCTCCTGAGGGGACCCGCCCTCTACCTGGCCTTCCTCTTGAGGGGACCCGCCCTCTACCTCGCCTTCGCCGGCCTCCTGAAGGGTTCCGCCTTCACCGCTGCCGGCCTTCTGAGGGGGTTCTGCGCCACTGCAGGTCTCCTGAGGGACTGAGCCCTCATCGTCCTTGCCGCCGGCCTCCGGAAGGGTTCCGCCTCCACTCTGCCTCTGCTTGCCCCCCAGGCCGTCCGCCTGAGGCTCCCTGCCATGCCCTGGGGCAGTTTTCTGGCCGCCCGCTTGACGTCCCTCGGCTCTGCCCCAGTCCATTTATTTTTTTTTTGATTCCCCCCTCCTGGCGCCCCTCCACCCACCCGTTTTGGGTTTGACTTTCTTTGTTTTTTTTGCTTGTCGTGGGTCGCCTGGGAGTCGACCCTTAAGGGGGGGGTACTGTCAGGGTGTGTGTGTGTTTCCCTGGTTTTCCCTCCTGTGTTGATTACTGTTCCCTCCCCTAATGTGTCTCAGCTGTTGCTCGTTGTGTTTGTTATTTAAGCCCTCGTCTTTCCTTTGTTCCTTGTGCTGTCATTGTGGTTTATCGTGGTTTGCTGTGGTTAGTGTTGGTGGTTAGTCTTGCGTGTGCCGTGTTCCCTGTCGTCTTCCGAGTTCCCTGTCGTCTTCCGAGTTCCCTGTAGTCTCCCGAGTTGTCTCCCGAGTTCCCTGATTCCTGTGCCTTAGCCTTTAGGCTTGAATAAAGTGCCGTTTCCTGAAATACCGTCTGCGTTTGGGTCCTACCTGCCTGCATGCACCCGCAGTTCCCTAACAAAATGACTCACAAAGGGAGTTGGTGTCTGCTGAATAGATGAGCAATTGTAATGCCTTTTATCATAAAACATTGACATTGATACAAAATAGAGCTTTGGAAAATAACAAACAAAACCAAAAGAATAAGTCCTTTTGTAGCTGGATTCCCCAGCTACAGTACTCCTTGGGAAAGGAGTTGTTCGATCAAGGAATGTCTAGTTCAGGGGGGGATATCCGGATATGTGTGTTTCAGTTTCTCTTACTACTAACCAGGTAGGTTAATGTGTATCTTATCTGTTGTGGCTTATCTGTAATGAATGAATCTTCACAATCGTCTGTGGTGGTGTTCACGGCTGGCCACGCCATATCCAACACATCCACGGTTTTACTGGGCAAAGCTTGCCATCGTAGATTCAATCTTCCTGGGATCAAACAAAAAAAAAACAACCGGAGATTCAAATGAACAATATAATTCATGGCAGTTATCCTCTATTTTCAATGTTCAGGTCCGGGAGATTCTCTGTTGTGCTTAATACCTGCCGTCTGTCCAGTGTTACGGCTCAAGGTGACCCCCTGGAAACGGGGTGCTCACTTGTAATTTCCTGCTACTGGAATTATGTCAAGCGCTCCCTACTGGAGAACACATGCAATTGCATCTTTAAATAATAAAGGGTTTAGTAGCCCTAAATTCCATATGGATGGCTGAACTTCTCACCCTATCTCTAAGGGAGACGCCAGCCACCCTCCTGAAAAAAATCCATTTTGGCCGCTTGTACCAGTGATCTCGTACTTTCGGTCATGACCAATCCTTCATGACTATAGTTGAGGGTAGGAACGAAGATCGACTGGTAGATCATGAGCTTTGCCTTCTGGCTCAGCTCTCTTTTCGGTATATTATACCGGCTTTACTTTGCATAGCAATTTTTTCACCCACTTATAATTCTACTATACATCACACAATTAAACAATGTGTGATGTATGGACAACCAACAACAGAAAAGTTACACAACATTTTATTTTTATTTTAAAGGTCCCATGGCATGAAAAATTCACTTTACAAGGTTTATAACGTTAATATGAGTTCCCATAGCCTGCCTATGGTCCCCCAATGGATAGAAATGTCAATAGGTGTAAAGCAAGCCCTAGGTATCCTGCTCCGCGTTTCGAGAAAATGAAGGCTCAGACGGGGCGATTTGGAATTTTCCCCTTATTTCCCCTTAAGGGGAAAGGTTACCTCCCCTTTCTCTGCTTTGCCCGCCCAGTGAATTTGGTCCGCCCATGAGACAATGAGCTACGACCGTGCAAGCGCCACATGTGTGTGAATTAGGGATGGGCATAATTAATCGATGCTCGATAATTGATCGTTAAGAAATGCGTCGATCAATTTATATTGTTATCGATCAAAAGGACGTTGTGTTGCATACTGTGAGTCTTGAAGCATTTAATTGAATATAACCCTGCCGACTGGTGGAAAGTGAATGGAAGAAGGTTCCCCAGGCTGTCAAAGTTAGCGCGACAATACCTCTGCATCCCCGCAACTTCGGTCCCGTCAGAGCGGGTGTTTTCTGCTGCTGGACTGACAGTTACAAGGCTGCGTTCGCGTCTGACCCCCGAGCATGTTAACATGCTTATATTCCTAAACAAAAATATGTAGGCTGGAGTTACTGTATGCTATGGACGACAGTCACCACCGTATGTGAGTCGCTCTTTTCTTTCTTAATGTGTTGACTCTCGCTCCGCTTGGTGCCTCTTGGAGTCGTTACATTTTGCCAAAACTGTGATATTTTAGCAACAAGTCCAGCCTTATATATGTTCAATAAGGTATTGCTTTTAGATAGACTAGTTCATGCAATTGTTTGTAAATGGGTGGCTCATCTTTTTGTTGCGAGCCTTTTCCGCGCGCCGGCTGCAGGCATTATATGTCGGCCTTTTCCCCCCCCTTTTTTTTCATAACAGTTATACAGTTTAATGCCCACTTTTAGCCTACTGCCTTTGTTTGATTATTGTTGTCCGATAAGTTCGCTACTTATTGTAATTGGAATAGGCTACAGATTTAGTCTTGTTGAATCGTTTCCAAACCTTTAAGAGCGCCTGTAGGCGCATTGTTCGGACTTTACGAGCGCCGCATAGGCCTATAACCTATAATGCCTGTATTTATTATTTTAAAACTGTTAAACAGTTGTAGGTCTTCAAGTTAACTGTATTGTATTAATTTTGGCCCATACATTATTGTTGGAATAAAGATTTCATTGATAAAAACATTAGAAAAAAAACATAGAAAAAAGTTAATGATTAATCGATAATTGATCGATAACTCTAACTCTAGCTCCCATTTGGTGAAAAGAATAGACTGCGTCGGGTTCTCTGACGTCTCTGGTACTTCCACAACGAGACTCGTAGTGGGGGTTATCTCGGCCATGGTTGAGAAGGAATTGGGGGAAAGGAACTTTGGCTTTAACTCCCTGAAGTCCAAATTTAACCGCGACATGGCGGAGGCAGGGATGTTCCGGATGAGCTAATTGATTTGTTGAGCAGCAAAATCATATCTGCTATAGTGGATGATATCAAGCAGGCAATTTCTTATTCAATAATTCTGGGGTGCGTTTCCCAAAAAAGTCAGGAAGTTAGCATTTTGCCGACTTATTACTAAGCCTGGTTGTACTAAAATCTCCAGCTAACATAGCAATACGTAGCTGACCTCTTCGTTGATTAGCTGCGTAGTTATCAGCTCATACATAATGAACAAGCCTACCTATACTTTGTATCAACATTAGAAACAGGATCGGAAATAATTTTTAGTTTGTATAAAACGTCACAAGAATTTTGAATGACACTGGCAAATTCATCAGCATAGGCACTATCTATGCACTAAAATATAGTTGCTGCAAACGGTTGACACGTTTAGGGGAAAAAGATAATTCAAACAATGAATTTGGTGAGAAATTCATTTTCTCCCCAATGCTGTGCAAGAGTTTAGAGCACACGCCCTGAGAGTATGAGGTTTGTTTTTTTGCCAACAGTCAAGCCCTGCCAAATGCGTCTTTTTTCCTCCGTTCTAATGATAGATTTTTAATGTTTGAAGTCTCTCGATCTCCTAAAAGTACATAGGCTGTATATTTCCCTACTACAATATTTTGATAGTCTATACATTTTGACAGTGGGGCAACATTTTGTGTTGTTGCTGCAGTGGATGCATATTTCTTGATACTTTTTTATTTTATTTTAAATTGTAGGTCATCACTGAATTCACTTCTCTAAAACCCGCTGCCTATAATTTTATCACATATGTTAAAGTAAAAGGGTTGTTAAAGGAAATATTTGTGAGCCATCAAATGTCAAATTATGTTCCGAACCCTAACATTTGGAAGCGGAACTGCACTAACTTTTGGAAAAAGTTTGCCGAGTCAGGATCGCAGTAAATCACTTTATTTGGTAAAGGTTTGGTCTAGTCTCTGTGAAGCAAAAAAAAGGAGGGGAATTGTATAGGCACGCGTGGAGATACACTTAGCTGGCCATCTGTGGATGCCCTGCCTGGAGCGTTCTGGCCCCCTGGTCTCTGTGTTGTGACTTTAATACTAGGCAGGCTTGGACTCAGTTATGTGCTATGATTGGCTAAGCATGGTGCTGTACTCCCTCCTCCTGGATACCCGTATGCAGTGTTGGGATAGTTCACTTTCTACGTGAACTAGTTCAAAGTTCAGTTCACAAATTTTAAAATGAACTAGTTCAGTTCAACGTTCATAATTCAAAGATTTTAACTAAGTTCACAGTTCCAAAAAATGAACTAGTTCATAGTTCTTTTTTTCAATATGTTGCTGTGTGAGCTATTATTTTTTTCCGGTATTTTGAACATCGAGCCCACTTCGTGATTTGTCTAGGATGATATAGAGTGGTTGAATCAAGCATCATAGCGAAAATGTATTGTACATTTAGCGCATTTTGTAAATCCCATTGATTTCTGTTGGAAGACTCATTGCTTCGTTGGCCGGAAGCGGAAAGGGAACTAGTTTGGTTGTAATTCAAATTTGGTTGTAGTCTTTTCGCTCGGTTCTAGCCCTACTGTTGAGTCGGAGAACCGAGCGAAAAGACTACAACCAAACGTAAACAGCCCCCATTTACGTTTCCGGCCAACAAGCAATGATTCTAGGAGGTATTCTAGTCCGCTGAGCTATGAGCCAGCGGGAGATAACGTTATGGATTGTACATATTTATAATTCGAAATTCGTCTCAGCCTTTATACCACAGACACTCTAGGGTCCATAGCATATAACCGTGTTGTCTGATTACAGTTTGATTCATTTTTCACTATTTAACAGATCTCGTTCTGAAGAATAATCACCGCGCCATTCGTTTCAATGGGAATCGGGACGGTCTATACTTTCAACATAAAGTGTATTTATATTTTTTAATTCGTCCCAGCCTTTACACCACAGACACTATAGGGTCTATAGCATATAACCGCATTTTCTGATTGCAGTTTAATGTAACAGTAAGCTGACAACGCCGCAACTGCAAATGAAACACACGGAGATAACCATGGCAACCGGTCAAACAAATCATTCTGCGCGCGCATCCGCCGTTTTGATAAACAAATAACCCCCCAATTGAACGAAGTTAAACCGAGTGCGCGTGCCGTTCACAGACACCAGAATGAACGAGTTCACAGTAACGTTCATCAGGCAGTAATACAGTACGTTCAGTTCACGTTCGCCGAAAATATGAACGAGTTCATGAACTATCGTTAAATGAACGCGTTCAGGCACAACACTGCCCGTATGTGTACTCTGTGCTGATCCCTTGCGGCTATGTGTTTGTGGCCTTGAGCGTCTGGGTTTCTCGAATACCTGGGCCGCTTGTATCTCTAGAATTGACACATGATGAATGGCTTCCTGTATGAGCCGGACGCCTCTCTTGGCTCCCTTGGAAAAGAAGACGCAAAAGATGAGAAAGAAGCCTCTCTAATTGCCAAGGATACAGATGCCTCCCCAGGCTCAGGATCCCTTCCTAGCGTGAGAAAGAAGCCTCTTTAATTGCCAAGGACATATGTGGCCTGTTAGTATGAATGTGTGAATTATGTCATAAAATCGGTCATGTGACCATGAATATCCAGGAAGCATGTGGCATAATATGGACCTACAATAGCCCTAGAGCCGTTGTAAATAATTTGCCTTTTTACCATCTTACTACTATATAATAGCAGGCCGGTCGCACCAGTTACTCAAGTTGGTCAGTGCGCATGTGCCAAGCAGCCTGCAGCTCACATGCACGCTGACGCAGACGTTTCCAAGACAAAAGCAGCGCAGGACACCGCATACACACACACACCGCATACACATGCACACACGCGCGCGTTGAAAAAAAATGGTAGGATCGATCCCGCATGTCTTTCGATATTGATATCCCCCGTCTGTTCCGTCTGTTTTAACGGCGTCACCGTCGACAAACTCCCCCAGGTAAGACATTCCGTCTATAGACTGTAGAAATTGAGATAAAATAAGTGAAGAGACAATTACTCACGTTGACAAGCAACGGCAGGTCGTTCATTTTGTCATATAAAACCGTTAAATTCAAACATCGCGCCGACCGGCATATCAACACACAAGTCACCTGATCTTAAAGAGACAGCGTCCCTATAACGCAGAACAAAAACATATCAATAACCCAGTATGATGAATTATGTCTATAGATTCCACCACAAGACTACACTTTGTTGCTTGAATGTAATATTACTCTCCTCCTTGAGCCTTCTGAAATGTTTTTACACTTTGTTGCTCAAACTTGATATTACTCTCCTCGAGCCTCCCAAAATGTCTTGCGATTTTGATATTTCCCCTCCCCCCTGCGGACTGTTTTAGTTGTTTTATTTTTCTCATGTTTTGTGTGTATACTATGTGTGACTGTAGGCTACTGCTGCCTGTCTTGGCCTGGACACTTGAAGAGATGTTTAATCTCAATGATGATTATTTTTTTCAACTAACCAATAGCAGTTGCCATGCATTTTAAAATGTCAATGCACTTTTCAGCCCTGAATAACAGTAAAAGCTTTTGAATAATTGATTTGCATGCATAGTATACTACACTTTCCATTGAACAATTACCTGTTACCCATAAATTGACTCATTTTATAATGTAGTCAAATGCTCACACACTAGCTGCTTTCAGACACACGTGTTATTCCTGTTATTACACAGTTCTTTTCAACGTTCCGTTCACTTGCATGGGCACTTCACAACTTCCGGCGGTCAATTATTTTTGGATAATTGACCGTTGCCAATGAATAATGACCGCTGTCAAGGTAAACAAAATGACTTTTTGCCTTTGGTATCACTAGTCCGGTAACTTGTCAATGTAATAAGCATAGATATATATATTAACTAGATGCCTCGTCCACGCTGCTGGCCAATGGAGTCGAACGTCACCACTGGCGGCCATCTTACCACAGTAAGCTGCTCAGCCATAACATTGTGTTGGTAGTGATTCATGTACTTTTTAAACAACCATAACTTGCTCAATTTTAAACCGATTTTCAAACGGTTTGGTTTGTTATAATCGTCAGAGATGTAGTTATGACACTGCATACTTTTGATAGAATAATGAAAAATAGAATAATGTTCTAAAATAGGTACAATATCATAACCACGTTAATAACGTTTGTAATAAACCAAACCGTTTGTAAATCGGTTGAAAATTGAGCAAGTTATGGTTGTTTAAAAAGTACATGAATCACTACCAACACAATGTTATGGCTGAGCAGCTTACTGTGGTAAGATGGCCGCCAGTGGTGACGTTGTAGACGCCGCCGTAGGGCATCTAGTTAATATATATATCTATGGTAATAAGCGGGATATGTATCAACCCAAGCACTGTCGGTTGCTAAGCGACGACGTCAACGTCTTGGGCGGACCATTTCTCTGCTGATCAACACTATGAATGCTGGTAACAAATACATTGTAAATAAATTGTTTCGTTTTGGGAAGTAGCCGTGTAATAAGCGGGATAATGTATAGAACTTCGCCGGTCATTATCGAAAAATAAGCCCCTTCATGGCGAAGCAAGACACCTCCGCTGCGCGTCAGTGTCCTGTTCGCCCTGTCCGGGCTTATTTTCTCGATAATGACCGGCGTTCTATACATTATCCCTTGCATATTCTCCTGCTATTCTCCCGATGGGCTTTATGTGTGACCAACATATCCTGACATTTGTGCTCTCCTGAATAATCAGCCTGTCCTCCTAGAAAATACGACCGCATAGGTCGTTTGTACCGCCCCAAATTACGACCCACTGGAGCGTATCAAAATGTAGCGCCTCTAGCGGTCATGCAAATAACGACATTCTGAAGTCTCGGGGCCGCTCGTGGACGCTCGTGGTTGCTCGGGACACGCCTAGCTAACCCTCTCCCGGTATCACGCCAAGGCGTAAAATAGATACGTCTGTCCACATCGCAAGGCGTGTTCAGGGTCACGCTTTGCCTGACCAAAGCGTCACCCTGAGCACGCGTGTGTAGACACAGCTGGCCTGTGGCCACATTTTTGAAGTCTGGGGTCAAAAGGAGCCGGCACCACGCCGCTTATGAGATAACAAAAAGTTAATGTGTATTTCTCTCGTAACTTTTTGTCATTATTAAAGAGAAGCCTGATTCTCAGATATGCGTGTTGGATGGCTAGGGTGTAGGTCTGGGAAGAACTTCAGGCCAAAATCTTGCAAGCGAGCCGCTGGGTGCAGGTGCAACGAGATGGAGCACTAGTCATTTCCTGTAGGGCTGGAGCCACAGGTTGAAGCGTATGCGTCCTTTGAGACCCCCTTTGATATATAAGAGACCTCAAAGTACAGCTTACTTAAATGTTGTCGACCTGCAGTCACCTATTGCATCACTTCCTTTAGGGCTTCGGCCTCCTAATTGATCATTGTAGTATAATTGAATGCCCTCTTTCATATATATGATACCTCCACCACTGGGACGTGGCAACAATTCTCCAAATCCATATGGGGAGGGGTGGGTGATGCTTGTGGACAGTAGGGTTGTACACTAGACATAAATAGGAAGCAAACTCAGGAGAAGGAATGACCTCTCACAAATATATATTTAATAAATTGTTTCAAATAACCCTGCCTCGTTAAATCATTGAGCTTGGTGTTTTGCTTTCAAAAATAGGTTATAGAAGAAGTCTAAACTGCAGAAAATAAAAACATCCAAGCTGCCTTTTAAGGATACCTTGGAATATCTGTCTATTTTTTAACCATCGGACCCTAGTTTACGACAAAAACAACACAATGGACGGCAGCTCCTTTGCCGCGTGGTTTTTAGAGCCATGTAAGGATTAGAGGGGCTGGTTGATAGCAACCACCATAGCAACCATGACGGTCAAGTGACTGGATGCAACCCCGTTGAAAAAAATAGAATACCACCCTAGACACTGAGGAGCATAATGATATTTAAATTATTATGACCATGAAGTCTTTATTTGCATGGGTTTACATTTCGTACTGTGTAGCATGGAAAAATCTGAGAAACACTCCCATTCAGAATGCATTGGTTTACATGTCGTTCTTTGGAGCACAGTTATTTTTATATATTTATTTATTTTCAGTTTTTGTGGAGGTGCTTCAAAGATGCTAATTTTTCTGCAATAATCCAAAATCCAATGGAAAAACCCGTTGGCTTTTTGTCAAGGGAAATCCAGGTCGACGCTCACTTCCGGGTTGGCCAACATACGTCATCCCTCCACCACTCTATACTGTAAAAACACATGTTCAAGTTGAATGATAATGCATGAATCTATTCATGCTATTCATGACAATTATTTTGGCCATGGTGGATCCAGATCTGCTCCGGAGCATTTCTGCACCTCGGGCAACAGCGCAGGGTTGCCCGGTCCCGCCTGCAAAAAACGTCCTGCCCACATACCGTTCAAAATCCACCCAAAATGTCCTAGAAGCAGCCCAAGTTGTTGTTTTAGCAGCGAAATGCATTGTGTGTGTGTGTGTGTGTGTGTGTGTGTGTGTGTGTGTGCTAACACGCTATTTTATGTTGAAATGCGACGTAATCCAGTGTTCACGAAAACGTACACGGGCTGTTTCCCAATGTCAAGGAAGCATGCTCAACGGCCACCCTTTTAAGGACGCTACGTCATAGAACGCCGACAAGCACTGTTCCAATGTTGAGGACACTCGAAAGCCGCGCCATTTTTGCGTCCTTTGTTTTTGAGAATTCCGAGATTTTTCAAGGATGCATCGCTGCATCCTAGACGAGCCAAAACTACCCACAATCCTCTGCGTTCACTGGGCGGGTTCTTGAAAATGGCAGAGCAGTACACGTTCAAGGTTCAAACGAAGTGAAGTTATATTAGTTTTCAGAAATATTTTGTGCCGTATTGCTTTTTATAGATTCATCATGTTAATGCAAATAATCAAGCCTAAAGACCTGTGCCACTTTTCAAACGTTTTTGCAACTTAATGATACGTTGCTATATTTTGCATGGACGTAGCTGGTGTTTAACACCACTGTCACCAATGTAAATTTACTCGCTCACAAGATTACATTATTTATGTATACCTATTTATGTTTGTGTTGAATCTGTTTTTTTTAGGGTCAGCCCAGCAAACGGAGGCTTTTGTGCGCCTTAGGGTGGCGCACAAACATTTGTTTACCGGTGGAAGGGATAGTGCCACTATCCAATGTTGTACAATTAATGCACAACCGATCATTTGCAATGTTTGTAATTTTTAATGAACGTATTTAATTGTATTTTATATGATATACTTATGTGTTCAAAGCACTGGTAGATTGTAGGCATATATGAATATATATATGACTATATATATGACATATATGACTCAACCCCTGCCCCAGTGAGCTCAGCGAGTCAGTCTGTGCCCCCCTCCTTCACCTCCCCTACCCCCAACCCAGTCACCTCCCCTCCCTTTCCCCCTCCACTCCCCCTTGCTACCAGTCTTGTCATTACATCAGGCCAGGTGAGGCAGGAGCTATCTAAGCTCCAGAGGTATAAGGCAATGGGTCCGGACAACATCAATCCCAAGGTGCTTAAAGCGTGTGCCGGACAGCTTGCTGGAGTGTTCCAACACCTCTTCAACCTCTCCCTGAGGCTAAAGAAGGTGCCCCAGTTGTGGAAGACCTCCTGCATTGTTCCGGTGCCTAAGATAGCTCGTCCTAGCTCTCCCAATGACTACAGGCCAGTGGTGCTGATCTCACACATCATGAAGACCTTCGAAAGACTGGTCCTACAGCACCTCAGGCCCCAGGTGTGTGACTCCATGGACCCACTGCAGTTCGCGTACCAGGCCCAACTCAGCGTGGACGACGCCATTATTTACCTGCTGCACAGGGCTTACTCACACCTGGAGAAGCCGGGGAGCTCAGTGAGAGTCATGTTCTTCGACTTCTCCAGTGCGTTTAATACCATCCAGCCTCCCCTGCTTGAGAAGAAGCTCTCAGCAATGCAGGTACACCCTGACATGGTGGCCTGGATTGGTGACTACCTTTCCAGCAGGCCACAGTACGTGCGGCTGCAGAGCAGCCTGTCAGATGTGTTGATGAGCAACACTGGCGCACCCCAAGGAACAGTACTTTCACCCTTCCTCTTTACCATCTACACCTCTGACTTCAGCTTCAACTCTGGAACCTGCCATCTCCAGAAATTCTCAGATGACTCCTCCATCGTGGGCTGCATCAGTGAGGACAGGGAGGACGAGTACAGAGGTGTGGTGGAGGACTTCGTCAGATGGTCTGAGGAGAACCACCTCCAACTCAACATCGGCAAGACCAAGGAGCTGGTGGTGGACTTCCGCCGGAAGAGGAAGCCCCCAACCCCTATTACCATCCAGGGGGTTGAAATTGAGACGGTGGATTCGTATAAGTTCCTTGGAGTACACATCAACAATAAACTGGACTGGTCTGACAACACAGAGGCCCTCTACCGGAAGAGTCAGAGCAGACTCTTCTTCCTCAGGAGGCTCAGGTCGTTTGACGTGTGTGGCAGGCTGCTAAGGACATTTTATCTGTCTGTGGTAGCCAGCACGCTGTTCTTTGCTGGGGCGTGCTGGGGAGGAGGCATCAAGGCTGGGGAGTCAAACAGACTCAACAAGCTGGTTAGGAAAGCCAGCTCTGTAGTGGGACTTGAGCTGGACAGTCTGGAGGTGGTGGTGGAGAGGAGGATGAGGGACAAATTCAAGTCCATCATGGGCAACCCCTCCCATCCCCTCCATGCTGAGCTGTGGCAGATGGGGAGCACCTTCAGCCACAGGTTCATGTTCCCCAGGTGCAAGACGGAGCGCTTCAGGTGCTCCTTTGTGCCGGTAGCCATTAGGCTGTTCAACAGTGCCCGATGATGATTGTGTTTGTGTATGTCTATGTGTTTGCATATGCATGTGTGTGTGTGTTTAGGTATGCGTATATATGTGTATATGCATCACCCATCTTGATGTTGTTTCTGTTTGTCTTGTTTTTGTCCCTATTAACTATAAGCGTCTCCTTATGCATTAGCACTTTGTATTTATTTATTTATTGTATTTATTACATTGTTATTTTGTCCTGTGTCCTTCCACTGCTGCTGCAACAAACAAATTTCTCCTACGGGGGATTAATAAAGTTATATCGTATCGTATCGTATCGTATGAATGAATCAGATCAGTTAAATAATATATCCAAATAAATACACGTTTATCATCTCTTTCTTTGTCTTTTTCCCCCTGCATAATAGTAATCAACCGTACTGTAAATGTGATGCATGAATTAAGTTCTCAGCCAATTTCACTTAGTTTTATAAAAATTGAATGGATTTTCCTTTTAATAAAGACAATTCGATCAACCACAACAAAGCTTTTGTGACTTCCCCAAAGAGGCTCCATGCGAAGGAGACATGACCGCATTCATAACAGACAAAAGTCAAATAAATATCGATCAGCTTGATTGCTGCCATGTTTTATTCATAAGCGCACATGTGTTTACAAGCGGACACGCAGTATTAAAAAGCGGAAGCGGAAGCGCTTCCACACTACCAAGTCGTTCCCAAAGTCCGACGTTACAAACGCTAGGAAGCACTCGATCTAGCACTCTAGTCTCATCTCCATAGGACGCGACTAGCAAGGACGCGTCCTAGCAAGGCTGCAGCCTTCACTTTGGGAAACAGCCCCTGTCTACATATGCTTTTGGCGACTGGGTTGGCTCTCAGATAAACGTGTTCCACGTCACAGGGTTTGGGAGGAAGGGGCGGGCCTTCTGAGAGGGGGTTCCGAGGGTTTCCTTCCGGGCGGGAGTTTTGGTTGTTGTAGTTTTCCGGTGGAGCTGTGCTGCCTGCCTGTCCGATTGTGGAATCCAATAAACCTGCTATCAAGCTTACTTCGCTTCGCCTGTGGTTATTACAATATCATTAAAAGTTACATAAAGTAACGGTTTAATAACACAAACGCAGGAAACACGTGAGGTGCTAGTTTAGCGAAAGCAGCGTCCCTAGCAACCTGACGTCATTGAAACATGCGAGCGAGCCGATTAAATCTTCCTAATAACTATAAAACTAAAGATCAGACACAATCACTGACTGAAGATTATGCAAGTAAAAAGTATATTTCTCGCTAGAAATGTTATTAGAAACACGTTTAACGGTGAAACGATCCTAAAATATTGCATTTCCC
The DNA here is from genome assembly GCF_031168955.1 of Gadus macrocephalus. NCBI lineage: Eukaryota > Metazoa > Chordata > Actinopteri > Gadiformes > Gadidae > Gadus > Gadus macrocephalus. The sequence goes on from NC_082397.1 coordinate 26,463,154, forward strand.
ATTCAGATAATAAAGATTAATAAAGATCATACACATTCACTGACTGAAGATTATGCAAGGAAAATGTACATTTCTCGCAAGAAATGTCATTAGAAACACGTTTAATGGTGTATCTGTCCTAAAATATTGCATTTCCCATTCAGATAATAACGATTAATATTGCTACGTAACAATTTCACCAAATGCCCTGTTGGTGCTATTCCCCCATTCATTTCGAATGGAGAAGGACGCGTGTTCAGGGTGACGCTTTGGTCAGGCAAAGCGTCACCCTGAACACGCCTTGCGATGTGGACAGACGTATCTATTTTACGCCTTGGCGTGATACGTATGTAATGTAAGTATAATAAAGTGTATGGGCGTTGTCCTTATACCGGGTTGTATCCTTATATCCTTATAGCCTACTCATCAAATGAATAGATTTAGCAAAAAATGTGAGTTATTTTTTCCAACCGTTGATTTGAGTTTTGATCTTAAATCATTTACACCTGAATAAAATGGCTAAAACCCTAAATGCACATAGCAAAAACATATATGTGGCATACATACCTCCCGCGACCTGTAGAGGCGGTCGTTTTTGATACGCTCCTGTGGGTCGTAATCCGTGGCAGTACAAACGACCTATACGGTCGTAAAATTTTGCGGACTTGTTGTGAATAATACTACCCCTGAGGTAGTATTTTTTTCTATTGGAAATGTAAATCACCTTATATGTGAATGAGGTGTAGAAAGTATGTATTTCTCACACCACTTCAGTGGGCGTGTTGATGACGCTTCTGAATGTCATTGAGTGGCCCCCTAAATGATAATCAGCCTTTTGCCTTTTGTTTGCTGAATGGTTAAAAAATATTTAAATGTCGGCACGGCTTTTAAGAGTCATTTGTGGTGAACGCTAAAAGATAGGTCTAATCATAACCCTAAAAGTACACGTCATACAATAAATTACAATAAATTAGTTCACAGCTGCACATGTATAGAAAATGTTTTTTTCATTAATATTACTGACAACAGTCAGCTGATCATTATAGGGTGCCGTCCTTTCACTCCCTGTTTTCTCAGTTAAACACAGAAATCAACTACATTCGTAGTGTTAGTGTGTTAGTTATATGTGAAATGAAGCAAAAAAAAGGGCTCTCTTTCTCTGGTAACGCAGTCGTTCGCGACGCCTTTCGTCTGTGTCGATCTCCTGACATACAAATACGGCAAAAATGTGTGAAAACAGTCGTAGAAAAACTAGAAAATTATTATGCTTGCTTCATAACGTAAGGAGGAAATTATTATGCTTGCTTCATTTCTTAATAGGTGGACCAAAATGTTATACGTTGTAATATTATAGGCAAAATGTTATCATATTATTTGCTCAGAAATGTGTTACATCATCGACTGGGGTTTCCACATTATTGCTATGTTTTTAATTACAACTAGAGGTTGAGCGCGCACGGAAACTGTAGTGTGAGTAATAAGGACTCAGCCAGACTATGTTGTTGGGAAACAGTCAGAAAGCCATACCATGCCTAGTACTATGGAGTTTAATAACTTCAGAGCTTCCTATGTAGGTGAAATGGTTTTTGGGAATACTTTCCTATCAACTGTTGAGTCCCTAAGAGGTGGGTTGCAAAGGAAGTTAGCAACTATGCTTTTTGGGAAACAAACCCCTGAACTGCACCCCAGATCTAACCCACGCAGAACAGTTTCAGTGGTCATTAGAGTGGTGTCACTGATGAAGAAGCCCCATATCAAGGAACATTTTGGGGTTTTATTGAGGCAGAGGAGTCCACAGGCCAGTACTTGACATCTATGATCCTGACGAGACTTGAGGAGTTGGGAATTCCTTTTGAAGACTGCAGCGGATATATGTCGTCATATGATAACAGAGCAAACATGAAAGGCAAAAATAAGGGAGTTCAAGCCTGAGCTCTGTTTGTGTCATGTGGGGCGCATACATTTAATTTAGTTGTGTGTGATGCTGCTAAGGGATCAGTTGATGCTATGAGCTACTTTGGTGGGCAAAAACAAGGTCAAGAGCGTTGTTACGTATTTTAAGAATCTAAGCTACCCACACATAGACCCAATGAAGCAACCAAACATATAAGCCGTAAATACTATACATAGCCACAAGGGGAGCAAGACCTTATTGGAGGCTGCTCCAGCCACAGATAGCAGCACCTTTTGATATATGAAGAAGCCGAAGCCATTACGGCACCCCGGCCACGCCCACTAGGCCACGCCCACTTGACGGTCTCTACCTGTGCACTAGAGGTGGAGAGCGTCAGAGATTTTCAGCGACACCCGCGAAGGGTCACGGGCCTCTGCCCGTGGCCCGTAGTAGCTAGAGTTATTATCTCTCACACGTGTTCAACACGACTCCTAGACTTTCGTTCCATAGTCAGTTACCATGCCGAAACATGCAGACTTTAACAATAAACTGAGTTAAAAGCAATCCCGGATTTTGAACCTTTCCTTGAAGAACTACGTAATAGCGTCGTGCCCATGAGGTACCAGGGAGCTGCTGTCAGAGAGGATTTAATCGAGGCGAGAGACCAAACTAAATTCCCTGCTATGGGCTTGGCTAGTGTGACGTCAGAAACAGTTTGGAACCACTTCCGTGTCCGTTCACGTTTTAGGTTGTAACCTAAACAACAATGGCTACAGCAGCACAGGAACCGGTCACCTTTTATACAGTGACAGCCTACTTTACTGACATCCCAACGTCTGTTCAAAAGGGTCTTAACTCCTATAATTCAAATAGGGTAATAGCAGTGTTAATTTCAGGTGGAAGTCTAACAGGGAAAGCTACGATGTTGGGGTGAGAAAGTAAGGGTGTTGTTAGCTAATGTCAACACGGGGCTGTCTTTTAGCCGTGTTTGGGTTTGGTGAGGGTTAGCAAGTTGTTTTCAGCGTAACAGCGTAACATGCAACTTTAAAACATAGCTAGACAGGTTAGTGAACTTCGGGTTGGAAGCTAGCGCTAGCTATCTAATGTAAAAACAGGCTGTGCATTGCTGATTGTCCTTTAGCTGTCTTAGGGTTTGATGAGGGTTAGCTAGTTAAGTTGTTGCTCGCAGGGACCATTCCTTTTTTACGTTTGGTTGGGATGTGGTCTGGGAAAGCCTTTCCGTCATTCCATGCAAACCGTGTTGGCCCAGCTGCTTTGCCACCAAGAAAATGCCACCCACAGACCCCCGAGTTGTAGTTCAGGGGGAAATCGTCACATCTGCAAAAAAAGAGAAGAAAATAAACTAATTAAGTGGCAATTAACATCTTACATCTCAGGATTCCTCCAAATTGCAGAACCAACTTCTATTATCAAATGTGTTGTTTAGCTAGGTCTACTAGAGTCAAAGTCAGTCTCACTTCAAAGTCTAATGATTTCCTATGCAGCACAGACACTGGCTGTCTTCCTTAGCATATGCATAAATACCGGTAGCAGTTCAAGAACGATAATGACAACCGTGAAAGCATTTCGAAGTGCTGACAAAACAAACAAAGCTAGCACTCGCTAGTAATACCTAGTTCGTAACGTTAGTAACCACTAACCTGTTATTATTGTTCATCATTTGAGATCCAACTTACCGTATCAACTTCAGCCATGTCTTCTTCTCTTTTTCGTCAAGGGGAAATCGGTAATTAGAGATAGCACTCAAAAGGTTAAACGAAACAAGAAATAGCTAAATTAACGTTGGAAGTAAAAGGAATGCAGGCGGAGATAAAATGCAAGAAAGGGGAAATCTTGGCCGCGCAACAACAAATCAGTGATCTAGAGCAGGGATGGGCAACTGGCGGCCCGCGGGCCGCATACGGCCCCCGCATCCTCACTCAGTAAGGCCAGCACATAATCTTTATTTAATAAAATAATAATAAAAATAAATAAATCGAGTTACAGAAAACTTGTTTAAGAAAGAAGAAAAGCAGAGTATCTGTTCATAGAATTCAAAGGCAAACCAATGTGTCTAGTTTGCTTAGAAACGATATCAGTCATGAAAGATTTCCACTTAAGTCGCCACTACAAATGTTAAGCTTGCTGGTAGTTCTACCAGGAGGACTCAAATCACGCGCGGCTGGCCGCCAATCACCAATCACCAGCTACCAATCACCTGCCTACACCTGCTCTATAAAGAGTAGTCTAACATATGTCTTTGCTGCTCAGGTCTTCGTTCAACGCATGCTGCTGCTTTACTGTGCTTCTGATTATCTCGCATATCTCGTCGCTTAGTTGCTACGTCGGTTAATACACACCAAGAGGTCATGACTTCGGATTCGTGCTGGTCGGCCTACTACTTCTGGTCCCGGCAAGCGAGCGCAGAAAGCCGTTCTTTTCGGTCCCCGGTATCCTCAACAACACCACCAACAAGTTCCCAACACGGACATCCGCCCGGTTCTACAAACCCTCGCCGAGTTGGTGCAAAGCATTGGCGCCAGGATGGACGCCGTCGAAACGCCATGCGGAACTCCCGGACGGGTCCAGGCCCCAACCCGCTGTCGTCGGTCGCCACGGCGCCTTTCTACTTCCAGCAACCATCAGGCTCGGCTTCCTCCGCCTTCACAGGCTACGCACCTTGCATGTGCCCTGCTACCATGGCTACTGCAGTCCCCGCGTTAGCCCCCGCAGCGTATTTTCTCTCACAGCTCTACCAGTCCAGCTTCAGGATGCGGCTCCCTCGGTTGGGTTAGGGGGTTTCTTCCAAGGGCAATGGTTTGCTGAGGGATGGCCAGTCGAAGCTGGTACGTTCGCCCTCGGGTCAGAGTCGTCTGCGCTGTTCGAGCTTTACCCTATCGCAGTAGCTAGCGTTCTGTGGGGCAAAGCATGGCGGTGTTAACGTCTAACCATGTTTTGCGATAACAAAGCAGCGTCAAAACGGCTGGGAAGGTGGTCTTCCACAGCATACGGATTTTACATCCGGTTGAATTCGTTGAGTTCGTTGCACACGTCGGTGTGGTACAACACAGAACTCTACGTTCGCAATCAAAGGTTCATAATTATCTTTATACCGTGCACTGTTTGGTTAACTCCTTGTGTCTGAGGTTTTTCCCTTCACTTTAACATGAATGAAGTTGATGGGTTTTAGGCACTGTGGTAACTGATTATTACTAAAGTTTTTATTGACGAAGGGCCTTTTAGATTGGTTCAGCTGCTGCTCACTAACTCTCAATGCGATTCACATATCGTTCAATTTATTCAAAAGATCCAAAGACAAAAAACAGGTACATTATGGTATCATTTTATATGATTATTTATAGTCTTATTGTTAATAGCTTCAGTCGCGTTGGTATTTAATTTTTCATTTGCTCGTTTAGCTACGTATGACGGTTAACAATGTTGGTGTAGGCCTATTACAATTATTTACGCGTGTAGGCCACTCCAACTCGCTCGATATTTAAAAAAGATTAGTGTGCTCTCTCAGAGCTGGGAGATTTCATCCTTATTTTAACATATTACTCGAGACGGTGTTTTCTCACAGTTCTACGGGTTCATGCGTTCTCGGGTTCATGCATTCATGCGTCCACGTCTCCTACTCAGACTTTTCCCCTACACGGGGTATTTAATTTTTCATTTGCTTGTTTAGCCATGTATGTCAGTTAACAATTTTGGTGTATTACAATTATTTATGTGTGTTGGCCACTCCAACTCACTCGATATTTTGAATAGATTAGTGTGCTCTCTCTGGGAGTTTTCATCCTTATTTTAACATATTACTCGAGTCAGTGTTTCTCACAGCGTTCTACGGCTTCATGTGTTCTACGGCTTCATGTGTTCTACGGGTTCATGTGTTCTACGGGTTCATGTGTTCTACGGGTTCATGCGTTTTACGGGTTCATGCGTTTTACGGGTTTATGCGTTCGCGGGTTTATGCGTTGGGTTTATGCGTACACGTCTCCTACTCAGACTTTTTCCCCCTACACGGGGCCTGACTTTCGCTGATGTCACCTTCTCTGCAAGGCATTTTTCATCTAAAAGCGATAGCCTAGGAGCAGCTGTTACTATTATCATTTCAAGAATCAACAACTCTCTGTCCTTACGCTTCCATGTTCCTTTATCTCAAGCTTCGGCAATGCACGTCCCCGAATCACCTGTTTATTTGCGGCCTGCCAATGACTAAAGGGTGGTTCAGAGTCAATCTCGCGACGGTGGTAGAAGGGTGCGGCCCACCATCTCCCCCCTACATTGGCCACTCCTTCCGGATTGGAGCGGCAACCACAGCCGCTGAACAAGGGTTGCCGGTCGCGTCTATCAAACGGCTGGGAAGGCGGTCTTCCACAGCTTACGAATCCTACATCCGGTCGAATTCATGGTTCTTCCTTCAAGCGCACACGATGCTCTAACGTCGGTTAAGGCAGGTTTATCACGTTTGCTACTACAGCTGTTTTTGGCGGCCTGTTTCCATTCTAGTTTAGTCTTTGTGTCAAGGTGTCACTTTTGTTTTTATGAGTTTAGACACGTTCATACTCTTTCTAGTGATGAGTATTTTAAGGAGCTGCATTTTCCCTCACATTGCCACAAGGGGAGCAAGACCTTATTGAAGGCTGCTCCACCACAGAAGGAGCCGAAGCCTTTACGTCACCCCGGCCACGCCCACTAGGCCACGCCCACTTGACGTCCTCTCTAGCGGGTGGTTTCGAACTCGAGAGGCCAGAGAGCCCAGAGAGCCAGAGGCCAGAGAGCCACTCCGGGCCTAAGCCCGGGGGCTCGAAGTAGATCACGGTATTTCCCTCTCACACGCGTTAGATACAATCCCCTCCGTTAAGCTTCAGTTACCATACCGAAACATGCCGACTTTATAATAAATGAAGTCAGTTAAAAGCATCCCGGGATTGGACAACTTTCTTCAAGAATATGCAACATATTGAAATTCCGTTTAGGTATTATCAAAGATACAAGTGCGTAGATTTGTTAAATAAGGTAAACGGTCGAAAATTGATGTTATGTCTTAAACAGTTGAAGTTCCGTTTGGACAAAACGTTATTACAGTTTATCACCTAGTTTAGGTCAACGGAAATGAAGACATTTTAGCAGTCTTACTTTGTAAAACACTTTCAGTCTCGTTTGTATTCGCCAACAACATCGCACTACGCATTTAATTATAGTTATTGTCATATGACCAGCATTGTTTTCCTCACGCGATAAAGGTTTGTCGATGACGACATTTAGTCATAATTTTCGGTGTCAAAAGCAACACTATTTGCAACTACTGGTGGTGGTGGTTATCAGGTAGGCCTACTAAACTCATAAAGCAAAATTCGGCTATATAACTCAAGGTTAACCTGCAGCAACCCCGGCAAGTTCGACCACGTCGGTGGATCATCTAGTAAACACTCTTTGAGTTTGGTGTCACGTTGGTGGTATATCATGGAAAAAATAAAACTCGGTTCGCTGCGGCGACCCCGGTGAGTGCGTTGACCAAAGCGCAGCGGTAACAACTCGGGCACTCGTGACTATGACCACGTCGGCGGCACGTTATCTATTACTCATGGTTGACTGCAGTAACCCCGGTGAGTGCGTTGACCACGTCAACGCACAACTGGGGCACAACTCAGGCACTAGTCGTGAGTTCGTTGCACACGTCTGTGCGGTACAACACAGAACTCGACGTCCTACATCCGGTCGAATTCAAGGTTCTTTCTTCAAGCGCACACGATGCTCTCTAACGTCGGTTAAGACAGGTTTTACACGTTTGCAACCATAGCTGTTTTTGGTGGCCTGTTTCCTTTCTAGTGTTGGTCTAGTCTTGTGTCAAGCTGTCATTTTAGTTTTTATTAGTTTTAGTTACATTCATACTCTTTCCAGTGTTATCGTATTTCCATTTAGATATTATCGAAGTTACAAGTGCGTAGTTTTGTTAAATAAGGTAAATGGTTGAAAATTGATGTTATGTCTGGAACAGTTGAAGTTCCAGTCGAACAAAATAACGTTATAAGTCTTTATCGCCTAGTTTAGGTCAACGAAAATGAAGAGACATTTTAGCAGTCTTATTTTCGTAAAACACTTTTTAGTCTTGGTTTATTCGCCAACTATATTGTACTATGCATTTAATCACTGCTATTGTCACATGCCCAGCATCCACGTTGCGTCCAGTCTCGTTTTTCTCACGCGATAAAAGTTTGTTGATGACGACTTAGTCATAATTTTCATTGCCAAAAGCAACACTATTTGCAACTACCGGCGGTGGTGGTTATCAGGTACTAAATTCATAAAGCAAAATTCGGTTTCATAACTCAGGTTAACCTGCAGCAACCCCGGCGAGTGTGACCACGTCGGTGGATCATCTAGAAAACACTCTTGAGTTCGCTGTCACGTCAGTGGCGTAAATAGGAAAATAAAACTCAAGGTTGCAGCGGCAACCCCGGTGAGTGCGTTGACCACGTCGGTGGTAACAACTCGGGCACTCGTGAGTATGACCACGTCGGTGGCATGTTATCTAATACTCATGGTTTGACTGCAGTAACCCCGGTGAGTGCGTTGCTCACGTCGGTGGGAACAACTCAAGCACTCGTGAGTTTGTTGCGCACGTCGGTGCGGTACAACTCAGAACTCTAGTTCGTTGCAGCAACCCCGGTGAGTGCGTTGCCCACGTCGGTGGGAACAACTCAAGCACTCGTGAGTTCGTTGCGCACGTCGGTGTGGTACAACACAGAACTCCACGTTCGCTGCAGCAACCCTGGTAGTGCGTTGACCACGTCGGTGGGCACAACTCGGGCACATGCAAATTTAATTACCACGTCGGTGGCATAATATCAAACACTCAAGTGCAGGGCACTCGGAGTTCATTGAACACGTCGGTGTTCAACACGGAAGTACACAATATTTGCTGCAGCAACACCGGTGAGTGCGTGACCACGTCGGTGGCACATCAAGGGCACTCGTGATTTCGTTGACCACGTCGGTGTTCAACATAGAAGTTCACAATACTTGCTGCAACAACACCGGTGAGTGCGTGACCACGTCGGTGGCACATCAAGGGCACTCGTGAGTTCGTTGACCACGTCGGTGGTTCAACGCGAAAGCACTCAGGTCACGCAGCGACCCCGGAGAGTGAATCGACCACGGCAGTTGGTACAGCACGAAAGCACTCGTGGCTCGCTGCGTAACAGCTGCAGAGTGCTCTAAATTTTAATTGATCTCGTTTCATTTCATGTCAACTGCTTTTACGTGATTCATCGATCTCGCTGACGGTTTTAAGCTTATCGTTTTACGGTATGTATGATTGACTCTTAATATGTCGTATATTGGGTATGCCTTTTATCTTCCAGAAGCAGTATAGATCCTTGTCCACTTCTTCTACGCAGGTATGTATGGTCTCATTACCCCCTTTCGCTATTCTATTTTTGGGGTCGGCTCCGCCCCTGCCAGTCCCGGCAGGACATGCCGAGTTATCACCTATTTCCGGCGTAGGCCTACGTCCTCTCTTTTGGGGAAGGCTCCGCCCCTGCTAGTCCTGGCAGGATACGCCGAGTCCGCACGTCACCCTGGATCAGTGACGGGGCTCATGCCAAAGATTTACCATGCAAAATATTCCCATGTCGTTATTTAAATAAATCCTGTTCATACTTATCAGTGATCGAGTCTTTATGGGAGAAATGTTAAGCTTGCTGGTAGTTCTACCAGGAGGACTCAAATCACGCGCGGCTGGCCGCCAATCACCAATCACCAGCTACCAATCACCTGCCTACACCTGCTCTATAAAGAGTAGTCTAACATATGTCTTTGCTGCTCAGGTCTTCGTTCAACGCACCTCCATCCACCCCACCACCACCAGGTTGGCCTCAGTCTACTTGTCCAGGGGAAGGCTCCGCCCCTGCTAGTCCTGGCAGGATACGCCGAGTCTGCACGTCACCCTGGATCAGTGACGGGGCTCATGCCAAAGATTTACCATGCAAAATATTCCCATGTCGTTATTTAAATAAATCCTGTTCATACTTATCAGTGATCGAGTCTTTATGGGAGAACTACTACCACTGCCCTGAAGTGAATATCATGCTTGTTGGGTTTGAGTTCATTGAGTTGTTGCACTTAATGTTGGGCCACTGTTTTTCAGTTTTGTGACATCGTTGAATGATGATGTATGTGAGCCCTTTGCGCTGATCAAAATACTAACCAATCATGTGGCTGTTTGAGCATGGAAAACATGAAATGAATGTATGTTGGTTCAATCAACATACCATACATAGGTTATGAATCTGGGAGATTTTGTAGGTAGTGGCCATCCCCAAAATGCACCAGGATACAGGAAATCATATCCAACAATTTCAAAAATGTGTAGCTTCTCTCAGTTTACGTCTAGTTGAAGTGCACAATCACATGGCCCTCTGATGGTGATGATGAAGAATTGTGGCCCTCTTTATCATGAAAGTTGCCCATAAAGAGCCAACTATGAATGAAATATTGACTCATCTGCTGGTACAACAAAGTCTCATGGCTGAGAGACTCAATTATTATGAGAGCAAATCGAAGCAGAACAAAAGAAGCCAGAGGATGGAGAGGCACCTCATTCAATAGTCTGGTTCTTAACCTGGCAGACACGGCAGAGAGTTCTACAAGCGGCCTGGGAGAATAAGAGGGCCCCGATCATGCATGCTGACGAGAGGATTTATATAATGAAGAGGAGCCAGTATACCGCGATACGAAAGGAATTATGTGAAAGGAAAGTAAAGTTTCACTTTATGTATCCAGCGAGGCTGAAGGTGTTCACTAATGGGGGGGGAGCAGGTGTTCAACACGCGACTGAGGCCACCGCGGCACTCCAAGCACAAAACATCATCGGAACGCACAGTAGGGCGCATGACGAATGGCCGGTGCCCTCCGGAGAGCAGGCAGCACATAGGGGCAAGAGGAAGAAGTTGGATTACAAGACAGCTGAACTATTGAAGAAGCTCACGGGAAAAGAGAGAGACTGATGGTCTTAAGGTACTCTGATGGACGATCTCTCCTTTTCTACTTTTCACAATCTCGTGAATAATTAGTGGATTAATTGGTGGTTTAATGAAATGCTGTTTTTTCCCTTTGTTTCAATCTAGGGCACATTGATGTTGGCCTTTGGAATTATGTTTGGATTATTGTTTTAGTTATTAGCGACAAAAGAACCACGACATGTTAGAAAATATTATAAACCACAATAAAACAAGGAATATGAAGAATAGTTGGTAACGGTTTATATTAAGGTCCTTGTAGTAAGCCTTTGTTAATAGGTAATAAGACCTTATTATATGCTTATTAACTCTAATTGGGGTTAATAAGACTATCTATAAGGGTCAATAATAGCATAATAACCGTGTTTATTGTGAGATTATAAGACTTTTCCCACATGAAAAAATTCTATAGTTTACTATAGTAAATAAACTATAGTATACCCTATATATACTATAGTAAATATTGTAGTGTTTTTGAACCTTACTATAGTAGTTTTACTACAGAAAACTATAGTATACTACAAAAAATTCTATAGTTTACTATAGTAAATAAACTATATGTGGTGAACCTCAGTAGGGGTTGCGAATGCAACCCCATCTTAGCTCCTCCCCCTGCACCCAGGTGCAGATAAAAGGGTCAAGATGGCTGAACTCAGCCTCTGTTGGTTACCTCCTAGGGTGGTGAGTAGGGTCCCCGCTTTCTAACAGTTGTGAGTTCCCATTTGAACTTTTATTAATTAGTGTCTCTTGTTTTTAGGATCCCCTGCTGCTGTTTTGTATGGTTTTAGTTGTTCTGTTTAGCTGTGATGTTTTGTACAGTTTTAGTTGTTCTGTTTAGCTATGCTGTTTTGTTTTGGTTCCGTTTGCTATTTTGTTTTGGTTGCTTTGATTCAGTTTGCTTTTGTGTTATTTTCCCTTTTCTGTTTCATTGTTTGACCTAGGGGTTACATAACCCCTGTTTTGCTGTTTGGTTTGGTTTGGCTCCACTTTTCTTTATTTAGTTATTGTAATAAAAGAAACAGTTCATATATTTATTGTCTCTGCCTCTTTAGTTCTCGAACCTGTGTCCTTATTATTTCTGTAATATCATAGTTTAACTTTCTTTGTTCTATATTTCCTGGGGTGTAATTCCCCAGGTGGCGTTGTCGGTCCCTCTTTAGTTATTTCCCCCTCCCCTCGTTAATATTGACTTTTACACTGAGCCCCGCCACATATAGTATACCCTACTATAGTAAATATTGTAGTGCTTTTTAACCTTACTATAGTAGTTTTACTGCAGTAAACTACAAAAAATTCTATAGTTTACTATAGTAAATAAACGACAGTACACCCTATATATACTATAGTAAATATTGTAGTGTTTTTGAACCTTACTATAGTAGTTTTACTACAGTAAACTATAGTATACTACAGAAAATTCTATAGTTTACTATAGTAAATAAACGACAGTACACCCTATATATACTATAGTAAATATTGTAGTGTTTTTGAACCTTACTATAGTAGTTTTACTACAGTAAACTATAGTATACTACAGAAAACTGCAGTTTTATTACTACAGTATACTACATTATATACTACTACAGTTTACTACATAAACTACAATCTATAGTTCTCTAATCTGAAGTAAATTACAGAACTTTTATTTTGCTATAGAATACTACAATTACGATACCATAGTACTATATATACTGCATTACAATAACTGCAGTATGCAGTATTTTGTTGTTCTTTTAACTATGTCATTGTACTTTACCTAATGGATATTTTCAACTGGATCACTTTTTGTTGCCATTTTTAACCATAGTGCTGTAACAATAATTCACTGCACATAAATTAGGCTTACAACCACCATTAACACAGTGTTTTCTACAGACTGCTAAAATACAAAAAAAATAGAACAAAAGTTTAACTTCTTTAAACAGTTGATAATTTATTGTTTCTGAAATTTGGCAGCATTGTTCATCTTTTGTCGTACAAATGCTTTTATGTTCGTATCAGTTACGTAGGTGAACTTCAACTTTGCAGCATCTGTGGGAATACACACACACACACACACACACACACATACACGAAAGATGAGCATGAGAATGAGGGTATCACTCAACCAACATCTTTTCTCATTTCTATATACCTACTTGTTATTTCAACAAGGTCCTGTTTGGCAAGGCCAGGTTTTCCTTCTGTGCAGCTGCTGGATGACTGGCCAGTCACTGAATGGCCTGCCATATATTCCCTGGTATACATCCCATGTAGGAGATCATTTATGAACTTCTGGGGGCTTTGGAAGGAGCAGCGCTCCACAAGTCCTTTTGGAATGACCTTTAATGCAAGTAGATAACATTACCACAAATCTACTTCAACATACAGCAGACTAGCGTTTTACCTCAATGATATATGTATGCATTTAGATTAACCGAGTGTACGGCTGATGCATTTAGAAAAACAGTGCAACTGAAACTAAGTAACTTAACCTATACAAATAAAGTCAAACAGATTCTTACAGAGTGGCCCAGGGCCTCTGTTGCTGATGCTGATGATGGACCTGGAGCTGGTGATGGGTCTTCTGTTGCTGGTGCTGGAACTGCTGTTGGTGCTGGTGATAGTGTTGGTTCTGGTCTTGGTCTTGGTGTTGGTATTGGTGTTGTCGTTGGTCTTGGTGCTGAGCGGAGAAACTCCTCCATCTTCTGCAAAACGTCTGGCAGCACTAAGCAAAGGACTCATAATAGCCTTTTAGCTAACATGTAAAACAGAAAAACCCTTGTGTAAAAAAAAAAAAAAGTTTTCAACAATAGCATTACATTTTCAATGTTGCTATTTTTGCCTTGAGAGAATCATTTTACCTCTGCAGCCTGTGGTTGTTCTCCCTCAAGAGCTCACAAGATGGGTGATGGCACTGAAAATAAAAATTCCATTAAAAAAACAAAACTGACTCACATACACCTGGGCAAATACCTACAGAAGCCAGTTAGAGGGTACAAAGCTTACAGCTGATAGATTACAGGAATATATTGCTGTATCTATCCCTATACTATAGTTAGGAAATAAAAACTTTAATTGTAGGTAGAACATTAAGTGCAGACAGTTTATTGCATTAGTGGATCTTACTTCATTCCTGGTTTCATTAATTGAGTTCAGCTGACATGATCCTATGACAAACAGAAGATGTACATAGAGTTAAGTGTTACATCAAGACTGTACAACAGAGGTCAGCAAGGGGGATGAGCCTGAGCGAGTAGACAATGCAGGCGGAACAGGAGATGAATACTCAAATATAATCTTGTTAATATGCTTAATAAGTTGACAGAAAGCAAAAAGTCAAAATGATCTGACAGGCCAGGCAAAGCAGGCCAGTTGGCGACCCCATGGTGTACAATATGACAGACAACATTAGGCTACATCACATTACAATAATTCACTGATGTTAAGAAGCACTTCCATACGGTGAATATTTGTACATCACTGCACCAATACCTTGCTTTTCCAGTTCCATTAAGACGTTAAGACCTGTGTTTTTTCTCTTCTTCTTCTTACATTTAACTGAGGATCCTTTAAATCATAATGAAGTTTAGTTTTTCAACGATTTTAATTTAACTCATCCACAAGGCCTATAGATGACATTTCTGCGATAAAACTTTAGTTACCTACCAGCGATACGTCATCGTCGTCGTCAGAATATCGACCATTCTTCAGTTTCTTCCTTTTCCCCTTCCCTTTCTCCTCCGGGCTCGACAGTTTGTCTCCACCATCAAGATAATGCCTCCTCTTGCAAACCAACTCCTCTCTGTTGTCTGAAAACGTCAAAATTATGACGTTTTCATAATGTGTCTTTAAAATGCTAGTATTATTTTGGGCAAAATAAAGTTTCTCTCAATAAATCCAGGCCGCGCACCCCACACTTCCCGCGCCTCACATTATAGGCCGCGAGCTAGGGGGCCTTATCGTGCCTTACCGTTGTGAGCTTAACAATTAACAACGTTTTTGAAACGAAAACGTTTACCGTGATATTTGAAATATTACCATATGTATGTATTATGCACATATTTTATATAAACACAGTCAAAGGAGAAAAAAACTTGTTACTTACCACTGACTGATATAATCCGTCCTGGACATGACACAATCCTTCCCTTGTTTGGCCAATTAACTTTATACATTACAAAAGGATCTTTTAAATTTACTTCCCCTACCACCCATGATATTTCGCCTATGTCCACAGCCCCTTCATCCGGAAAGTCAAATAGTGCATATTTTGCCATTTTCTTTATTTTTCCGTAGCAAACTCACGACTAAAACTCACGACTCGACTCAAATATGCAACGGACGTCTCACGCGCTGCGAATGCGTAGCATATGTTTACAACCGCATTCGCAGCGCGTGAGACGCTCGCGGGTTTACAGTTATCTTTTCAGTTGTTCAGTTGGTGTTTTCAGTTTAAATTTGTCTGCATTGACAGTCGTCTAACTGCAAAATGTCAGGAAATTATAAACGATATTTGTCTGATTTTTCTATACCTGTGCCAAAAACTACAAGATGGTACAGAAGTCAATTGAGAACAGAGGAACGGCCAGCAAGTTCGACCGAGGAGGCAAGAAAAACTGGAATAAGAGCGCCTCCTTGCGACACTTGTCGAAGTAATTCCCTAGAGCTAGGCTAACCTCTATTTGTCCACTGGCTTCCAGATTGATTCAAGGCCTTCATTTGAAGCTGAATTCTCTGATGACGGAGACCATGATGATCAAATGAATACACAGTCTATGGTGTGTACACACTAAACACAAAGTTAATTAAAAGAATGGATGTTAAGAAATTATAACTGTACAATTTAAATTTAAATTCAAGCTGCCACAAACAGCTACTTAAGTGTTTGCTGTGGGTATCCTAATCTCATTGGTAAATTTGGCTTTTCCAGATTGACTCTTCAGATGAAGCTGAATTCCCCTGTGATGATCCACCAGACCATGTTGAGCAAGTGTGTACACACACAACACGCAAACACACCTAGTTGAAATAGGGAGAACGGAGTGGCATATAAGACTTTATGACAGAATTCTGCATTGATGATTGAGTAGCCTACTTTATAAGTAATGTTAATTGTGTGTCCAACCTTTTACTAAAATTAGAAATATAACATATTTGTATATAATACACTATAGGCCTATCGTAATCAGCACTCAAGTTGAGGGGGGATGGCATTCCCCTTTGGAATTAAAATGATCAAAATCATCAATCTCTTATTTTATCAATTAATGTGGAAATATTACCGCTATTTCATTATAGCGGTTTCCTTTTTCAATTCGGCGCAACGTAGGGTTGCCACGGTGTGGACATTTCACACCGAGTAATACACTTGTGTTAACACCGGTATTACCGAGTATAAACGGTATAAACTTTTAAACTATAGGTCAACCGCCATCTTCTGCGTCAACTCTCCTCTCACACTCAGTGACAGCGTCTGGCAGCGCGCCAATTCTCGGTGACAGCATCTTATATCACTCCATGCCTGGAAGTAGAAACAGTTACAAAGTAAAACATATGTTGGATGATGGAGAGGGTGTAAATGTTGTTACTCCGGGAGTGAGCAAGGCGATGGAGAGACTAACGAAAGCTTAGGCACACGGCGAGTGAACTGCTCCATAGGATAAATTGCCGGCGAACCGTTCTCGCCGAGCCTTCTCTCGGAGGGACGCTAAAGTGTGTTCCATAGCGAACGTCGTGCATTTTGAAGGCAGCCGGGAGGGACTACTTTTTTGTATTCTTTAATAAAACGGCTACTTTGACTTTCTTGGTTTCTTTTTAAATGTAGTGTGTCTATGACTTTCGTTTTGCCATAATAGTAACCATTGTATAAAAGCAATAGATCACTTCAGTCAGTGGTATGTGCTCATTATACCACTGTGAAGGGAGTCGCCGGCCCTCCGCTGAGCGTCGGGGCCGGACAACGCCCCTTAACAGTGGTATAATGAGGACATACCACAGCCTGTCGTGATCTATTGCTTAAATATAATATCACGGCCAAAAGCTCTGTGCGCCTCCAGATGGCCGTAGCACGGGGAGCTCTCGTAGGGATTGGGCTTCGCAGGGTTTATTTACCGGCGTTGCTATGGTTACCGGTCTTGTGTGTTCCAACGGTTTATTAGGTAGCCTATCTATTATTATATCTATCTATTATTATAAAAAAAATATTTTCTTAATTATAATTATATTATTAATTTCTACTGATTTTTTTATTACTGGAAAAAATAAATAGAAATAACTGTGTTGCCGGTGTGTCCTCAACACCGCTAACATCATTAATACCGTATACCGCGGCAACCCTAGTGCAACGATATACTTTTCCCAGGGACAGATTTGACAGCGATACTGCCTTCTCGGGCAGTATGCTATTGCGCAAGCACGCAGGTGTACTTGCGCAATAGTGCCTTCACGAGCTCAATTCCACACCGTACGAGACAGACACTGATAGCGTGAACCTGTCTCTGCATCTCAGACATCGCTTCCGCAGGCAACTCTGTCCCCTTTTCTCCCTTTCATTCCAACCCGTGTTTAACGCCAGTCTCCCTTCTCTGCCGAATGAATTTTTGAAGAATAAGAATCAGTTTTTAATATCCTTAAATGTGATGTATGCCTCCGAATTGTGTGATGCGTCCGATCAGCTGCGTTTTTGGGGATAAAATGAGAGCGATGTCATGACAGTAGTCATCTCTCTTATTTTATCCCCAAAAATATATAATTATATAATAATAATAATTATTATTATCACACCGTTGGTCTCCCACCATATGCTGTCATCATCACAAATGATCTGTCCCTAAAAGTTAATATCCACCATCCCCCCTGGCTTTTTTTTACAACTCGACCACTTATCGTAATAACTCGAGAACTGTGGGTCTGGGTCTGAACATGCACAGAACTTTGACACTCATTTTCAATTAAACACAGCCCGACTTGACACCAGAAGATGGAACAAATGAAACAGAATCCGCTGAAATGGATGACGATGAGCAGTGTTTCACAGTGAGTATTTTTGTGATTATTATTCTGTGTGATGAACTAACGACAATAAAATCATGAGTTACGAAATGCAATGCATTGTTTCTGTCTGCATCTCTTTGCACAGAACATCTTCAACGATCCTGAAATCCAAGAGCAACCCATCTACTCTGGTGCATCAATTAACCGTGGACAGCTACTGTGCCTCATTCTGGCGTTCATCTTGAAACACAGCATTAGTGGCAGTGGATTAAAAGATTTGTTGGATCTTTTAAATATTGTAGCACCTGGATGTGCCCCCACAAGTAAATACTACTTTGACAAATCTTTCTTTAATTTGGCAAAACAATTCGAAATTCACCATTACTGTAAAATTTGCTCGCAATATATAGGTAAGTTGTTTACCGAGTGACGGAAATGTTGATGAAAGAGTAAACAAAAATGAAGGGTATTATTTTCTCGTAATGCCCTTACGGCAACAACTGAAGGAGCTCTTCCAAAACACTACTTTCTACAAGTTCTTAAACGACAACAAAACAAATATGGGCATGGGGGACATTTACAGTGGAAGTATGTACACCTCAAAACTTAAAACCTTTGTTGATACCCTTGACAACATTTCACTTTCATTTAATATTGATGGGGCTTCAGTTTTTAAATCATCCAATTACTCAATTTGGCCAATTATCTGCACAGTCAATTAGGGCTGGCCCGAATGCCATTTTTCAGGCTTCGAATACTCATTGGTTTTTCCGAGCGAATATTTGAATACTCGTTCCAGACAAAAACACCATCAAAAACAACATTAATAAACCCTATATACTCCCTGGAACCGATTTTGACAGTATCTGCATATTTTGTTGAAGATTTAATAGCTTTTGAACGTTAATTAGTAGGTCTAAGTAGGTTGAAGTTCCTTAGTTTTTCCCCGTGAAAGCGAATAGCTGTTGCTCCGTTCCAAATCAGCTGTTCTCTGCCATCTCAGCCGGGAGCTTTTCAATTCATCCTGGAACGTGCATCTTTTCAGGGAATTTGTACAATAAATCCATAACAAATACCGAATATTGATTGTCTTATGTGTCCATATTATATCCATTATATTGACCGGGTATTCCCAAGACGCTCACGCTCTGCAGCAAGCCAGTCACAGTTGTATGAAGGTATTATTGTAGCAAAAGTCTTTAGCACCTGTAACTGCAGAATTTGAATGCGTACACTAAAGTCACAGTAAATTTGAAGTCGTATATATTTATTTTGCATGTGTACTCTAAAGTCACAAATGTGTAACAGTACATTTGTAGTCGTAAAAAATATATAAATATTTTTTATACCATTGTAAACACAAAATAGGGTCTACGAGTACGCTAATCTGTGTTGCAGGTGCACAAATCCTTTTGCTACAATTATTGCAGCGCAGTTGGTGCAAAACACATTCGCACACCCGTGTTTCATAATCTGAGAACATGCCCAAAAGGTGTGCATTCGTAAACCCAAATTTGAACAAATGCATCAGAAGTTGCACATCTGTGAACGCTATGTTAATTCAGCATTTTAATGAGCGAGCACAAAACCATTTTACAACTGCTCGAATCTGCTCCTGCAAGTCTCAGCTGTGGGGTTTTTTGCAGGTTGTTTTGCAACACCCCTAGGTGGTAAATGTGTAGCAAAAGTATTCGTATCCGTAGATGACAGAGCGTCCGTGAGCGGGACTAAATAGTCCCGCCCATAATTTCCTAATCCAATGAAAATCGCCGGCAGGGATGCATTTCTCAAATTACAGTGACGGCTGGTGGTGATTTTGGGTGGGTGGGCTAAAGAATGCATTACATTTATCAATACTTCACAGGGCTCCAGACGCCATGAGGTCACCTTTATATCTCTGTTCATAACTTTCATACAATGTGAATGATTTTTAAACAAGATTAAGGTGTAGAGAAAGGCATTTCTTTATTTGAAGCACAATTATAAATAAAAAGAAAAATAAGGTGTTTAAAGTGCTTCACTGAGCTGAAATTGAACATTTCGAACTAAACCATTAAGCAAAATAAAACTTTTTTTGTGCTTAAAGTATTACACAATTAAAATGTTGACTGGTCTCCCTTTGCGCAAAATGCGGCTGTAGACGATCACACACTCTTTGGTAGAGACGTCTGTGTCGCCGTCAATCATGAAGGACATGTATACCTATGTGGCGTTTCCGACGTCCGCAGCTGTCTTTTGCTTTAAGGTGTCGCCCATTAGGCCTACTGCAATGAATTGTGCACATGCCATCTCATTGCTATAGGCCTACGTCGGGTTGATGTTTAATCCATTTCTCTTCATGAGAATAATTTCGGATTTAAATTGAGAATGGCAACTCCTCTTTGGCAATGTTGTATGCAACATTAAATTAGATCATTTCCGATTCCTTAGAGAACCTTATTGTTACTGCCTGTCGCTGAAATGCAGCTTGGAGAGGGGCCACTATCTCTACACACTTGTCACGTCATGTTGGGTTATTTAGACAGCTTTTTAAATGTTTCGATACGAAACGTAGTTGACCCGCTTACAAATGCACTATTACCGGCCATATTCTGACCGCACTCCTGACAGTAAATCTGTACATCGTTTGGTTGATGTGTCCCCAATCTTTTCACTTCCAATTTTTCCTCCAAAGACATTAAAGAAAACCGATTAGAAAGTAAATAATCCACTTCATTCATTTTCATGCTAACGCCCGCCATACTGCACTTGCGCTACTGTGCGGTGATTAGTCGAAGGACACTGTACTGTAGCTACTGTGCTAGGTCAGCCTTTGGGCTAAACTAATTTAGCCCAAATGGGAAGCATATGAAGGGGGCGTGTCAGGGCACCTGTCAATCAAACGTCAATGGAAGCTTACGCTACTGCGCTTGGGCTGAATACATTTAGCCCATTCACAGGAAAAAAACGAAGATATATATATCCTGGTTTTTTTTGTCACTTTTTGGTGCTGTTGCTCCTTTAGGTTCTTCCAAAATTTAAAACAATATGTTCTAAGTTTTAAATAATATTTTTTTTATTTTCACTGTAAGAGGGCTTAGCCCTGTTAGCCCATTTATACCAGCCGTCCCTGACTGGGACCCATCGCGTGCCAGCCATGGAGCTATAAAGATCGCAGCATTCTTAGCGCGGTACGTTTCTTTCTGGAGAAGTGAAGAGGGCGTCTTACTGAACGGAGGTGGGTATCCTACATTATGTAAAATGAAATGACTTAGTTCAAGGGAATTCTCCCCAAAGTATTGCATTAACATTTCTGAATTTATGTTATGGCGACCATTAAAATACATTCAAGGACATTTGCGGCATGTTAATGAAATACTTTGGGGGGAATTCACTTGAACTAAGTCATTTCATTTAACATAATGTAGGATACCCATCTCCGTTCAGTAGGACGCCCTCTTCACTTCTCCAGAAATAAACGTATCCCGTGCTGAGTATGCTGCGATCTTTATAGCTCCATGGCTGGCACGGGGTGGGTCCCAGACAGTGTAATTTGAGAAATGCATCCCTGCCGGCGATTTTCATTGGATTAGGAAATTATGGGCGGGACTATTTAGTCCCGCTCACGGACGCTCTGTCATCTACGGATACGAATACTTTTGCTACACATTTACCACCTAGGGGTGTTGCAAAACAACCTGCAAAAAACCCCACAGCTGAGACTTGCATATGGAAGCATATATGTAGCAAAATTCAAATGGCAATGCAATTTGGAATTACATTATGCATTTGACAATGCATTATGCAATTTTATAATGTAATTTGTAAATACGTTATTCAAAGTGTATTTTAAAATGCAAAGTGACAATGCAATCCTCAATTAAATTTGCAAAAGTTCTAACAATACAAATAGAATAACATTTTGTCAAATTCTTTGAGTTCCTTTATACAAATTGAAAAGCTATAGCGTCCCCGTGATTGCAATCCACTTCGCCACGCTCCGTGTGTTGCGATATTCAAATGACATTTCAATCCGCAAAACGGAATCCAAAACGGAATCCAAAGAGGAATCCAAAAAGTCAATATGCAAAGTGACAAACGTATTAGCCAATCAGCGTCTGGGCGGGAACTACGTCACTTGCTCGTAATTTCCTTGTTCACTTCTAGTTCGTATGTGTCAGGTCCATGGTCACCAATGGAGATTATTGATACGCTCCGAAGTTTGGCCGATGATGTGGAGAACAATCGTGTTGAAGACACAGATGCAGTAGATAGAGTGCGTGTTCTGGGAGATAGGATAGACGACTTATCCTCACGGGTACGTTTTGACGCCAGTGTGGTAAACACAAAGATTTCCAAAGTGCTACAGGCACTGGGTGCGAAACATAGGGTCGGGAGACCCACCGTCTCCACCCACTCCTCACCTACAAAGCTCTCCAGAACCTAGCCCCCAGTTACCTCTGGGACCTCCTCCAAGAATACACTCCCTCCCGCTCCCTCCGGTCAACCTCTGCTGGACAACTATGTATCCCCACATCACGACTCATTACGAATGGGTGCCCGGTCATTCAGCTGTTCTGCACCCAGGCTCTGGAACTCCCTCCCCCCACACATAAAACAGTCTGACACAATAGAAAGTGACGTAGTTCCCGCTGGTGGCTGATACGTTTGCCACTTTGCATATTGACTTTTTGGATTCCTCTTTGGATTTCCTCTTTGGATTCCGTTTTGGATTCCGTTTTGCGGATTGAAATGTCATTTGAATATCGCAACACACGGAGCGTGGCGAAGTGGATTGCAATCACGGGGACGCTATAGCATTTCAATTTGAATAAAGGAACTCAAAGAATTTGACAAAATGTTATTGTATTTTTATTGTTATAACTTTTGCAAATGTAATTGAGGATGTAATTGAGGTCACTTTGCATATTAAAATACACTTTGAATAACGTATTTACAAATTACATTATGAAATTGCATAATGCATTGTCAATTGCATAACGTAATTACTTATTGAATTGCAAATTGCAAATTGCATTGCCATTTGAATTTTGCTACATATATGCTTCCATACTTGCAGGAGCAGATTCGAGCAGTTGTAAAATGGTTTTGTGCTCGCTCATTAAAATGCTGAATTAACATAGCGTTCACAGATGTGCAACTTCTGATGCATTTGTTCAAATTTGGGTTTACGAATGCACACCTTTTGGGCATGTTCTCAGATTATGAAACACGGGTGTGCGAATGTGTTTTGCACCAACTGCGCTGCAATAATTGTAGCAAAAGGATTTGTGCACCTGTAACACAGATTAGCGTACTCGTAGACCCTATTTTGTGTTTACAATGGTATAAAAAATATTTATATTTTTTTTACAACTACAAATGTACTGTTACACATTTGTGACTTTAGAGTACACATGCAAAATAAATATATACGACTTCAAATTTACTGTGACTTTAGTGTACGCATTCAAATTCTGCAGTTACAGGTGCTAAAGACTTTTGCTACAATAATACCTTCATACAGTTGATTGGTGCGGCGCTGTACAGCGCACGTAACGTCACGTACGTGGAAAAAAAACAACAACGAAGCTCCGAATACTGATTTAAGCTTTGAATACTAATTTTCTGAACGAGTATTCGAATATTCGAATAATTCGGGCCAGCCCTACAGTCAATGACTGGCGTGCCGTGTGAATACGCATAATATATTTTCATTTATATTCATTCAAAATATTAACATACTATTTTAAAAGAAAGAGGCTGGTGTTTTGTTTTACATAATTTGTTACATTGTTAAGTAGTATATGCCTACATGAGGCCGTAGCACAGTTAACAGACGAGCTGAGGTGGTGACGTCGTCATCGAGACCGCTGCTGTTCCAATTGCAGGTGCGTACTCCTGTCCTCGGAGGTTTGTACTTGGAAGACGGACTTGCCAAGAGCGAACTTCCAAGTCCACGAGTCCGTTGTTCGCGCACTTGATATTGAGAAACTGCTACAGATTCCAAAATATGCTGCAGAGAGGCGGACATCCGGGGCTTGGCGAGGGGCGGGGACATGCTGCACGGATTGGACATCCGGGGCTCGGCCACGGGCAAGAAATGAGCCGCTCCCTGAGTTCCGGTCGGTCTGCAGAGAACAGGAAGACTTGACCAACTTAAAGGAAGCCAATGTGAAGGCTTGTTGACCCGGTTACACTGACATCGCTACAGCTGAGCGTTGGTAGTGGAACCAAATAAGAGCAAAATACACTGCCAAACTTCTGATCACCCCCCTAGACCCGACTGGACCAGGACCTGACCGGACCAGTACCAGGACCAGCACCAGGACCGGACCAGGTCCCCTCCTCAGTGCAGAAGACATGGCTCGGCTCTGGTTGGCGGTTGTCCTCACGTCTGGGATGCTTCAGTTCTGTTTCTCCTTTAATCTGGACGTGGAAAACCCCGCCGTGTTCTCTGGACCAGAGGGGAGCTACTTCGGCTTCTCGGTGGACTTCTTCAAGACCGCCAACAACCAGAAGTAAGAGCTAGTCCTTAACTAGACCTTAGCTGGCCCGTAACCGGTTCTTAGCTTGTCCTTCTCTAATCCGCAACACGCCTTAGACTCAGACCCTGCGGAGAGTGGTCTGCTCTCTAGAGGTTATGTCTCATGTTAGATGTTATGTCTCATGAAGGAGATTATGTCTCATGGTAGATGTCATGTCTCATGTGAGATGTTATGTCTCATGTGAGATGTTATGTCTCATGTTAGATAATACAGCTATATCTCATCTTGAATATAATGTCAGAGGTTGTCTCATGTTAGATGTTTCATCCCGTTATATTTACTTTGATGGAGGTTACAACTATAACGACGAACTATAACTACGACCTAGTAATCATCCATTCTAGTGTTTAGTAAATGTATTATAGCCTGTATAATAAAATAATTATAGCTTGTATAGTAGATGTATTATAGCCTGTATAGTAGATGTATTATAGCCTGTATATAAAACAATACTATCAAAATACTAGTTTGAATGGAAATACATTTACCATGAGATCATGTTTTTTTTGAGAACCACTGTTATAGCCTGTTTAGATGTATTATAATATATTATAGCCTGTATAGTAAATGTTTTATAGTGTATTATAGCCTATTTAGTATATGTTTTATAGTGTATAATAGCCTGTATAGTTAATGTATTATAGCCTGTTTAGTATCATAGCCTGTTTAGTATGTGTATTATAGCCTGTATATTATATGTATTATAGCCTGTTTAGCATATGTATTATAGCCTGTATGTATTATTGCAGGAGAGACCCTGAGGAGGGAAAGAGAGACCCTGAGGGTACATTAACCAGGTGACCCCTCAGGTCAGAGTGTAACCAGGTAACCCCTCAGGTCAGAGTGTTACCAGGTAACCTCTCGGGTCAGTGTTACCAGGTGCCCCCCAGGTCAGAGTGTTACCAGGTGACCCCTCAGGTCAGAGGTTAACCAGGAGACCTCTCAGGTCATTGGTTAACCTTTGAACCCTCTCCCCAGGTCAGACGTGTTGGTAGGGGCTCCAAGGGCTAACACCACGGAGGACAGTGCTGTGGTGGAGCGAGGGGCGGTGTACAGCTGTCCCTGGAGCTCTGCAGCCTGTGAGCAGCTCCACTTCGACAGCACAGGTACCACACCACCCTAAACACCCACACCTGAAGCATCACACCGCCCTAACGACCTCCCCTGAAGCATCACACCACCCTAAACACCCCCACCTGATGTACCATACCACCCTAAACACCCCCACCTGACCTACAACACCCACCTAAACACCCCCACCTGACCTACAACACCACCCTTAACATCCCAAGCTGAAGCACCACACCACCCTACTGCATTAAACACCCCAACCTTACGTACCACACCACCCTACTGCTTTAATCACCCCCACCTGTAGTTCACCTACACACCGGGTCCACCCATAGCAACAAAACATTGGCCACAGCTACACGTACACTACACCACATACAGCTACACCACCTTAAGCACCTCAACCTACAGCTACAACCCTAAGGCTACATCCCCACCCCCATCCTGCATTAATCATGTACCACCGTCAGCTACATCTCTATACCATCCCAACCTAAACCCAAAGCTACACCTACATTGACCACGTACTGTAGCTAGCTATCAATGCTACACCAACCATACTGGACTGTAATACATACAAATAGTAGGTCACTGATTATATGAACTAAAGACCAGACAGCATAGAGCAAGTACTTCTGTTATTTATTATCTTATTACGGATCTTGTACTTCCCTGGAAGAAGGGTAATTTGTTCCTAGAGTGAAGGGGTGTGAATCCTCTTGGCCTGTGAAGCCCAATGCAAACATGGATATGACAAACCCATGTTATTAGTAGACCCTCGATTGAGTCTGACTAACTAACCGCATGGCTTTGGACAAACAGGAAGAGAGGAGGCAGGCGTTCAGCCAGCCTACATGTTCCAACACAGCATGGAATGTGAGGTTGTATGCTCAATGTGAAATAAACTGTCTTTCACAAGAGTTGCTAATTATTGTAAGCTTCTGCTCCCCCTGTCTGTGATGGAAAAGCACAGCAGGCACCACACAGCTGCCTCTTAACATAGGAGAGAGAGAGAGAGAGAGAGAGAGAGAGAGAGAGAGAGAGAGAGAGAGAGAGAGAGAGAGAGAGAGAGAGAGAGAGAGAGAGAGAGAGAGAGAGAGAGAGAGAGAGAGAGAGAGAGAGAGAGAGAGAGAGAGAGAGGGGTCTTGCAGGGCTCATTCTTCTATTTACCTTGTTTGGGCAGAACTCTGTGGCGTGTTCAAAATGCTGCTGAAGTGAACCAACAGTTTTTTTTATCATGCTGTGAGAGGGAAGGCTCAGGAACATATGGGCCTGTCCAAATAATAAGCATGTAGCCTGTAGAGCTCTTCAAACCACATTTAGCCACAAGCTAGTGCTAGCTATGCTAGTATAATGTTAACACTATTAGTACTGTGTGTGTGTGTGTGTGTGTGTGTGTGTGTGTGTGTGTGTGTGTGTGTGTGTGTGTGTGTGTGTGTGTGTGTGTGTGTGTGTGTGTGTGTGTGTGTGTGTGTGTGTGTGTGTGTGTGTGTGTCATGCCGCTGATATCTCTGACATCTCTAATATCTGCTTCCTCTCTGAAAATACTCACACACCAACACAAAGGCTACCCATTACTACTGCACTCAACTGTATTCATCATATACAAGGTGTAGTTGTTTAGTAACGTTCCGCTTGACATTAGTGCTCCGTAATAATGATGAACACGCTGCTTTTTTCTTCCTGATGCACACAAAACCATGGCCTGGAGCTCAACATGTAAGAGCACATTCCAACAGACCGCATCTTCCTCCTGTTCACTTGTACTCCTGTCCTCTCTCACTCCTGCTCCACTTTCACCCCTGCTCCTCTCCTCTCTCTCCTCTCTCACCGCTGCTCCTCTCCTCTCTCACCCCTACTCCTCCCTCACCCCTGCTCCTCTCTTCTCACCCCTGCTGCTCTCTCCCCCCTGCTGCTCTGCTCCTTGTGTGTGTGTACGGTGGAGACAGAGTCTGTCTCATTGTCTGTAATGTTGTGGTTCTGTGTTGGTATTCTGTGGTCATTTTGTCAGACACTACAGCCCAGCTTAGTGTGCACACTCACGCCCTTGTCTCTGACTCATAACTCCTTTTAACATTGGTCAAACAGAACAGCTATCTAGGTAGAAGGGTTAAAGATAAAGGGACTAACCAACTCCTGCAGTAAAAATGGTGCCATGTGGCGTTACTTCTAGATTTACTTCTAGAAAACCCGTTAATCTATTCTACCATTTCCACTTCCTTCCACGTGGTGATAGCTCATGATTAATCTCCCTAAATGTGTAGCCCCTCCAGTTCAGACAGATGGGCAGCAGGCCGGGCCCGGGTTGCTCCAATCACAACCGATTATCTAATAGGGTCGGTTTGATACGATGACTCTACAGAGGAGCATTTCAAGGAACAAGATGGCTGCCGCTAATGTGCCACAAATTGCGTTTCTGATTAGTTGTAGGTCCAGTTAAGTCAAGATGGGTTTTGGTCTGCATCGTTGATAAGGCCCTCAACATGGCAGAGGAACTGAGAGGTTCCAAAATGATATGGTGTAGGAATTGGTCTGGTGATGTAGGGCTAGGATAATGCGGGTTTTGTAGCGGAAGGTTGTGTGTGTGTGTCTATGGATAAGTAGTATCGATTTCCTGCTTGTCATGCTCTGTTATTCCTGCTGTTACAGTATGGAATTCCATCAAGTCAATATTAAATGGGCGACTTCCGGTGACTCAAAGGGAACAGTGGCTGTGTAGCTAGATACGTACTGTAGCGTGCCAGTCGGTGTGGGGTTTCCCGCCACCAAGTTGAATGATAACACCACACAACACAGAGAGCAGGTCCATCTCAGGATGGTTTATTCGTCTAGTAAATCAAAACCACCAGGGTGGGTGAAACAGGGTAATCCCCAATCCGTAGTCCTCTCTGTAGCTTGCTAGCCCTAGCTCCGGCTTGAGGTAGCCTCCTCTTTCTTTTAACAGCAAGCACTTCAGCTTAATGGCCTTCAGGCCTGCCTCGTTGATCGGAGGAAGTCCATGTATGGCTTGGGGGTGGAGCCAGCAGGTTGCCAGACCTACCAGTCCCCTCGCTCCTCCCTGGCGTCTGCCACAGTACGCTGAGAAATAACACAAAGAGCCCTCCGAAGATACTAAACAGAGGTTAGAGAGAGTGGAAGAAATATGAAGGATTTACAACCCTTATTGAAGGGGAAATGGAGGAGAGAATAAGCTCAACTGAAGACAGAGGAATGCGTCATGAGCGGGGCGTTTGGTACCTCGGTAACAGTGTAATGGATGGAAAGATTGATAGAATGCCGATGGAACGCAAACAGTCAAATCAAGAATACTGCATAACAAGTTAGGAGAGCAGGGTTTGGTAGACTTTTGGAGAAACAGAAATCCAAAGGGCAGGGACAGGTTTTTTCTCAAATGTCCACGGGGCTATTCATGTATCGATATTTTCTGTGTCCCTAAAACAATGCATGTATCAATTACTGGATTGCAAGATAGACTCAATAACAATCAGCGACCAGACCACGCATCTATAATCCTTCACCTAAATTTAGGAATAGAAGAAATAAAAAAATACTGGAGAGCAAATATCTCTTTACTGAATGACCCTGCTGTAACTAAGGAACTTAAAGAATATACACAGAAGTACTTTATTATTAATGATAATAGGGATGTTTCACAGTCTGTCCTATGGGATAGTGCTAAAGCCACAATAAGGGGAGCAATTAAATAAATATCTAGTAGAATTGAAAAGAACAGGCTAAAAGAATAAGCAGATCTGGGGTTAGTTTCCCAAAAACATAGTTGCTAACTTCCTTAGCAACCTACCTGTCTAGTTTTCACTAAGCTACCTGCTATAGCTCAATAAACTCCCCACTGGAAGGGTTTCAGGACAAGTACGGCGGATACAACTCAAGTAACTTTATGAACTTTTATTGCATTCACATAAACAATAAGCATCCACGCACTAGGTAGCCTGACTACCAAGCTACGCTAGCCTCTCAAGTTGACAATAACTAATTAGTTGTTGGTTAGTTAGTTATACAGATAGATAGGTTGTAAACCTGCAACGAAAACACAAACACAAAACCCAGAATTAACCAATGAAATTATACAAACATTCCCGTGATATTAATTCTTGATTTGAATTACTAGCAATGCTAGTTTATAGTCACTCACCGGCAAGGCGTACTAGTCCTGACCATCAACTGATAAAATGCGACCTAAAGGCGTGGCCACCTGCGCACTGGGACTAGTTGCGCATACACAGACACACAGTCTGGAGACCAGGGGCCGTATTCACAAAGGATTTTAGGGCTAAAAGTAGGTCCTAACTGGCGAATTTAGGAGTAACTCCTAAAAATAATGGGCGTGTCACTCTTAAATTTAGGACTCCTAACTTTTTTCACTAAGAGCAATTCACAAAGTATTTTAAGACTAAAAGTAGCACCTAAGTCTAGGAGAGCTTAAATGTCCTCAAGAGGACTCCTAACTCAGTAAGACCTATTCACAAAGAATCTTAAAATGCCTGCGAGACGAAATGTTAGGGTATTCAACTTATTGTGGAGTTAATGCGCGATGCAATAACATCCCCGACTAACAGGAATAATCCAATTAGTCCCGAAATAAAATGTTATAAAAATTATAAATTATAAAAAAAAATATATAACTTATAAAAAATTAAAATAATTGCGCCATCAAAAGACGAGGACGTGTTCGTCAATAGGAAGAAAGTGCATTCCATCAACACGCAGGTTGTTTTTGATGCAAATTGATGCAAAATTTTAACATAGCCTACTGGATCTTGTTGCAAAGTGGCCTGGATCTTCAGCTACCCATGATTCGCGCATTTTAATGGTGAGCGGTCTGAGGCAGCTTTTTGAGATGTACCAGTTGGGTGTCACTTGCTGGGTGACAGTGACTATCCATGCAAGACGTGGCTCTAGACACCCGTCCCTACCTCAATCCACAACCGGGAGCACAGTTAAAGTGTAACATGTAAGTGATTACGCATATTACGCTTAGTCCTATGCGTAAAACACATCGTATTGGCTCTTTGCGAGCACACAAACATACACGAAATGTTGTGGAGAGAGGAATTGGGCAGATGAAACGTCGGTTTCATGTCCTCCACGGCGAAATACGCCTCACCCCAGAGAGGGCAAGCACAGTAATCACTGTATGTGCCATTCTACACAACCTCTGCAAGCGGAGGAACATTCCACAGCCAGACGATGATGATGATGATGATGATGATGGCGATCAACATTACAAGGAATTTGGCCGTGTGGAACCGAGTGGACAGGCATTTAGGGATCACTTTGAAAACACATTTTAGGTAAACACCTTGGCACAAATCAGTCAACACTTGGGTAGTTCGTAACATTTATTTTCTTTTAGATTTTACGTATTTTTATTGTTTGCTTTCTCTCTCTCTTGAACGTGCAGGCTACAACGTCATTATCGTGGTCTGCACAAAATTGTCATCATGCGTGTATTCTGCTAACTGCACTATAACTACAGGAATTCATTTCTAGCCTAGGCTATTTCCTTGTTTTTCGGTGATTCAGTGGGCTCGTCTGAACAACCAATCACCGAACTGACCGCTTCTAAACTCGTGCACGAGAATTGATGTAATCCATAGCAACGGCGCGTCACTCTTAGTTCACTCTTTGTGATTTATCCTTAGTAAGAGTAGGTCTCAGCGGCTTTGTGAATAACTTTTAAGAAAAAACTCCTACGTAAAATGTTTTAGCGCGAGTTAGGAGCACTCCTAGCGGTAAGATAAAATGCTTTGTGAATACGGCCCCAGGAATGATAATAAACAAACCTGTAACCTGGTATAATTATAACATACAGTATATAAAATATAACATATAATATGCCTGCATTCGGAATAAGGTGGTAAATGTTCACACATATTTCCTCAAATACCCCAGAACATATTCATAACATCTATCACTTCCAATATATATATATAAAGCAATAGTAACACTTACTGGGAAGTTCTACACCTCCCACTTGGCCTACTGATTCTAGAATTCAAGTAAGCCACCATAACCAAAACAGCTAAACTTCTAAGTTCTCCCCATGAACGTACTATGTCGCAACATGAATAACCATAGGTTCAAGGTAGTCTCAATGCCCATAAACAACACACATTGTCCTTAATGACATTATGACCTCCTTCACCGAAACACACCACCAGCCTCCGGGAGGATGTTAGTGGGGGGGTCTTGATCCTTCACCGAAACACACCACCAGCCTCCGGGAGGATGGTAGTGGGGGGGTCTTGATCCTTCACCGAAACACACCACCAGCCTCCGGGAGGATGGCAGTGGGGGGGTCTTGATCCTCCACTGGAAGCAGAACCACCAACCTCCTAATGTCCCTGTGGAGGATGGTGGAGGGATAGTCCTGCACACCTCGGCTTCTCTTGGGCTGTCCACTGAAAACTTCTCGTACTACTCCCTTCACGTCGGGACACACCTCCACGACCGACCCAGCCTGAACTGGCCCCTCAGCGCGTTCTGGTCAGCCAACCACACCAGGTCTTCCGCTGCAACGTTTCTAGCAGGTGCGTGCCACTTCTGACGGATATAGAGGCCCGGACCTGCCAGCTGGCTCCACTTCTTCCAGAACTTGTCCACCTCGATCTGGATTGCTCTCAGACGCACAACGGGGTAAGTAGGATACTCAAAGCCTCGGGAGTCCCCACTGGGTCCTGCGCGACCGAGCAGAAGAGAGTTGGGAGTGATGACTTTGACGGCCTCATCTTGTACCTGGGCTCTGGCACCAATTGGTCTCTCATTTGACAGGTTAGCAGCCAGGTACAGGAGGGTCTGGAACTCCAGCGCTGTCAGGTTACCTTCCTCGCCAACACTGCTTAACCCTCTCTTGAGTACACGGACAGCTGCCTCAGCTGCCCCATTTTGGTGGGGAGAGTCCGCCGGGTGAAACACCCACATCCAGTCAGTTCCTACAGCTGCCGCCTTCTTCTGGACTTGATCCTTGTCGATGCTACTTAGGAACTCATACAACTCCTGTAATACTGGCCTGGCGCCCACAAAGTTGGTCCCTTGATCTGACCAGAGCTTTCTTGGGTGACCCCTGAGAGCTGTGAAGCGCTGGTATGCTTTCAGGAATCCTTCCGTCGACAGATCTTCCACAATGTCTGCATGTACTGCTCTCGAAGCCGTACAGTTGAACACCACACCCCAGACTTTTATCTTTGTTCTTCGTCTTATAGTATCTTTAACGACATAGGGGCCGAAAAGGTCCAATGTTGTAAATTCGAAGGGTGCGGCTGGTTCACTTCGTTTGAGGGGGAGCTCACTCATCACCTGTTTGCACATTCTCGCTTTGGCCTTTCGACAGTGCATACAGGAGTCAATGACATTTCTGGCAAACCTTGGCCCCAGCACCACCCATGCTTTAGACCTCACCCGGAGGAGTGTGCCAGCAACACCTTCGTGGTTAGCTTCAGAAGGGTGCTGATCCACGCATTGTAGGGGACCAGGGGCACACCGGTCTCTCCCTGGGTAATGGCCTGGACTCTACCATGGCATCTCAGGAGTCCTGAGACTTCATCCCTGCTGACAACGAGCCTGTTTAGCGTCGTCACAGGAAACTTAACTCCCTCCTGGGCGGCTAGGCACAGGTCTTGAAATGCAGCTTTGCGTTCCTTTACCGTCAGTACTGCCTCCCACTTTGCTGGCTTAGAGGTCCTGCCTACACGGGCCAACCACTTCTTCACAGCTCTGCGGACATAACCGACTACTCCACAGAGCTTAGTTAGAGAACTGCACCTTCTTGGATCCACTTGGTCTATGAGCGTGGCTCCCAACAGCGTCTCCGTTTCCTTGGTCTCAATTGAGGTCAATTTCATCCCATTTTCTGAGGATGCTGGAGCACCGCTAAATCCATCTGTGACTATTGGACCTTCACCAACAGGACTTGCAGGGTTTAACAACTTC
Organism: Gadus macrocephalus; assembly: GCF_031168955.1. Classification (NCBI taxonomy): domain Eukaryota; kingdom Metazoa; phylum Chordata; class Actinopteri; order Gadiformes; family Gadidae; genus Gadus; species Gadus macrocephalus. The sequence goes on from NC_082397.1 coordinate 26,496,576, forward strand.
TTGGCTTGAGCTCTGGTGAGGACTGCCGAAAAGGCCTTTCTCTGGAGTTTGCTCACCATCTTCCTAGCATCAGCTGCCACTTCTGAAGCGGACTTCATGGGCCAATCCTCCACTGGACTAGACAGGAACTTGGGACCTTTCTGCCACACAGAGTTCTCACCCAGCAGTTCAGGAGAGCACCCCCTCGTGACTAGATCAGCGATGTTGACCTCGCCTGGTATCCACCACCAGTCAGTTACGGGCCCAGCCTTCTGAATCTCTCCGACTCGGTTCGCAAAGAATGTCTGGAATCCGTAGCTCTCTCTCTGGATGGCTCCCAGCACCGTCTGACTGTCAATGAAGTGGTACCACTTCTCCACGTCCAATCGTCCATGCTTCGATACGTATCCCTTTAGACGTGAGGCAAAGACAGCCCCGCAGACCTCAGCCTTGACTGCGTCACCTTTCTGGTCGAGGGGGGTTAACTTGGCTTTTGACTCTACAAGCCGGGTGACCGAAAACTTGATACCCCAGGGTTTACCCCTCCAGTCGGAGGGCGTGAGGCTTCTGTGGAACTTGATGCTACTCAGACGAGCGTACTCCTTAAACAGTTCAATTGCTTTTCCTCTGAGCTCGTCAGACAGAGGTTCATCCCAGGTATCTTTGGTAAGCTTGCCAGCTTCCTGGAAGGCTCTTCTCACAATAATCACTCCTTTCTGTTTCACAGGTGTTGCTAGACCGATTGGGTCATACAACCCGGCGATCTGGCTAAGTATAACACGACAAGTCAGTGGGTTTGGTGTCTTTACTTCCACTTCTTCTTCAGTGAGGTCAATCTCAGTTCTCATCTTCTTCTTCCTTCTGGAGATGTTGATGGAGACCATAACAAAGAGTTTGTCCTCTTGCACTAGGTAACCAACCCCCAGGGCTTTATTATCTTCCTCCCATAGCTGGTTGGGCAACACCAGAGTCACTGGCTTGGACCCTGTCCCGTCCTGCCTCCCACTCTGACCAGACCGGACCCAGGGCTTGAGGTAGAAACCTCCTGCTTCCAGTATCTTCTCCACTCCCTTTAGGATCTTGTCTAGACCGTGTGGGTCATTGTGGGACGTAAGGAGGTCATCGACATAGGAGTCTTCCTCGATGACTCTTCTTTCCTCCTTCATATCAGAAAACTGGGGTAACTTCGCGGTCTCACGCATGGCAATCTGCGCAATGCACCCCGCTGGTTTATCTCCCATGATCACCCTCACGACAGCAAAATCCTCAATCTCATTTTAGGGTGAGTCTCTCCATAGGAACCCATGGACCTCTCATTCCTCCAGCCATACCGAATTATACATCTTGGTGATGTCTCCGATGGCTGCATGTTCTCCTTCCCGGAATCTGAGGAGCACTGCTCTGATAGGGTTTAGGACGTCTGGGCCTTTGAGCAAAATGCCATTCATGCTCACTCCTCTGAACTCCTGGCTACTATTCCAGACGAGGCACACCGCTGTAGTCACTGAGTGGGGGTTTGGTGCAGTTAGGTGACTCACCCACCACACGGCACCATTCCAGCTGTCCATCACGTCCTTAGTGAGCTTAACAGCAGCTCCCCTGTCTACCATCTTGTGCACTTGCCTCATGTAAGCTTCTTTCCACACGGGGTCTTTCATGAGCCGCTTCTCAGCCCTCAGGAACGTTGCTTCCACAGCTTCTCGGTTGTTGGGAAGAGAGGCTGGGTTTTCCTTCCAGGGGTACCTCGCATCCCAGTGTGGCTGGTCGCTGTGGATGTCACTCTCTCTGAAGGTTAGACCTGCCCTTATTATCTCCAGCTCTTTGTCGTCAGCCAGAGACATCTCCTTTCCTCCTGGTGGGCACTTTCCACAGCGACACCCTCCACAGGTAGGGTCACAGGCAGCACCGATGCTGTCCCATTTTAGCCACTCAAGGATCTCTTTATTGCATGCTGCTGTCGTTCGAACTTACATACTGCTCTCTTGTTCCAAATGGCTTCCTGGCCTTCCCACGAAGTGTTCTTCAACTTTGACTGCTACTGTCCTCATGGAGTGTGTGAAGTGCGACTCCGACTGCCATGTGGTCACCTCCACTTCTTCGAAGAGGTTAGGATGCACACCACTCACTGTCTTGCCTAGAGGACCGTCCCACAACACCAGGTCGCCGACCCGTTGCAGTCTTTGTGGAGCTAATCGGCCTTCTCGAGCACTGATCAATAGATCGATCTTCCCTGGGCGGGCCAGTTCTCCCGGTTTAGCTTCAGGGAAAAACTGCTCCAGCCGCTCCGAACTCAGCACTCGATCCATTTTGGCGATGTCTTCCATCCCGTAGCAGATCATCTCGTGGAAGCTCAAATTTCCTCGTGAGGTCCACACCTTTATTGTCACGAGATACCTTTTTGTATCAACCTTCACCTTCATCGTGCAACACCATACACGACAAGGGAGATTGGTTCACCGGTCAGTCCGAGTCTTTCAGCAGCTTGGTGCGTAATGTAATTTGTGTCAGAAGCGAGATCAATCAAGGCTGCAAGGCCGTCTCCTCTCTTTGCCGTGACAGGTAAGAGCATCATGAGGACTGGATGTTCTTTCCAGCCACTCTGTTCTATCGGATTCTTGCCAGAACACTTTCTCGTGTGGGCACATAGTATCTGCTTGGAGTCTCTTTTGACTTCACTTGCTGTAGTCTTAGTGAACGACTTATTTTCTCTCCACCTGTCACCTGGTTTCTCCCGGTAGCTTGGTCTCTCTGGAGCATTAGCAGGCCATGGCTTGCTGGGAAGCAACTGTTCCAACCTCACGAGCAACGACTTTTGGTCTTCCAGGAACATCAATAGCCTGTCGAAACGGTTTCTTGGTAGGCCGTTGTTAACAGGCGTTTGCTCTCTAAAGAACGAATCACCAGCTGATTCTGTATAGCGTCTTCGCACCCCAGGTCTGTGAGGTACAATGCTGCCCTCTCCACTGCTAGGATCAATTCTAACATCTCTCGTGGCTGGTGGTTCTGGTGGTTGCATTTGGTGGTTGTCATAAGAAGTATTGATGCACTTCTTATGACAAATGTACTTATTGTAAGTCGCTTTTGATAAAAGCATCTGCTAAATGCCCTAAATGTAAATGTAAATGTAAATGGTTCTTTACAGCAGGTCGTGATTATAGCTCCAAAACGATCTCTTCTGCCGTTTGTGCTTTATCACAATAACGGTTCTCTAATTCCCTAAATATATCGTTTGCATCTCTGTAACGCGATAGTCTGAGTTCACTTTTCACAGTCTCACCTATACTGTCCAGCAAGTGAAGTTTCTTGCATTCCCTTGACACCGTAGGCTCCGCTTGCGCCTGGATACTCTCCCATTCAGCCTTCCAGCGCCAATAGTCCCTCCTGTCCCCGGAGAACTTATGCAAGCTTATGGGTGTGAGCCTTATGTTTGGTCGGGCCCATTGGGAGCTGATATCCCCACCGACGTACGCACCAGGGCCGCTATATGGCATGCTACTACCTTGCCCCATGCTGATATCGACTGGTGGAGAGGCACGAACACTCAACAGCTGTGGCGTGCTGGCAAGGGTTGGAGGTAGGGCGGAACTGACACCAAGTCCACCATCAGACCATCGCGACTGCAGAGTGGGCTGTAATGTCTGCTGGGGGGTACTAAGTGTGGTAGCTGCCACAAACCTGCCCTGAGGTCGACTAGTGACAGTAGCACTTTGAGCAGCGCAGGTAGTGATGCTTGCTCTTTCAGTGGACATGAATGAAGGAGAGCTCGTAACATATTCAGTTCCCTGCCCATCAACGGGCGGATTGACAACAGCAGGCTGGGTGTCAACAGGTGGAGTAGCACTAGCAAGGGTTACTGGTTGGGTAAAAGTGATGTTATCTGCAGCTGTTGCGACATGCCCACCGACCGCATCATCACCTGCCACATCTTCATCCTCTTCCTCCTCACCTCCGTCACCGTTGCCACCGTCATTTTGTTCTGTACTGTTCCTCTTCATAACCTAATTTTCACGTTGACAGGTCCACTCATCCATCAGTTGCTCCTTGTCCTCTCTCAGTGATAAAAGGAGCATCCATTTGTCCTTTCCATGCGGCCGATAGTCTCTCCAAGCGTACACAGCCTCTCTGAGTTCATGGAGTTTCCTATCCAATTTACCATTGTAGACCCCTTGCTGCGTCTATGGCACTACTTTACTTTTCCCGAGCGCCTCAGCCTGATCAAAGGCAGACTTGAACTGTGGTACGAGAGCGTCTATGTCCGGCGCTGCATACTTGGACCACAGCATTTCCATGATCTTGCCCTCAATTTCAAGGAACCTTTGCTCACTGGCATCTCTCTTCACCAGGGAGTCCCGCGACTCACTGTCGTCACCTGTAGGGTCTGTCTGGCTCTGTGCGTCGATATATTCATTACCGACATCGAGGAGTTTGTCATAATCATCCTTCAATCTCGCCTCTTCTGACAACTCAACTTCACGTAAACGACCAGCACTAACATCAAGGCGGTTTATTCGTGTTGCAAAGTTTCGTTGCGCGTTTGAGCGCCTCCGCTTTAAGCTCTCTAGATCTGGCTTGTCATCCGCCATTTTGTCTTCTCTAGGTGAACAGAATCACTAAAATCACCTTTTAGCAAAAGGACTCATTTAAAGGACTCGTTCAAAAGATTTGTTCAAAATGAATGGCTTGTCCAAAAGATTCTTTCGAAACAAACGACTCGTCCGCGAACGACACAGTCGTCTTTCCCCGGTTGCTATGGCTGGTAGCGGTGTTGTTTGCAAAGTCACTTTATTAGCTCTGCAGCTTTAATATTATCCACTAGGGGTGTGACGAGATCTCGTGCCATGAGATCTCGCGAGATTAAACTTGACGATATTACCCGTCGCATTAAAAATCTGTCTCGTGAGATTTGTGAACTATCCAAACTTCTATTTGTGGCTTGTAGGGGCAGTAATGCGCCTTTGCTACGTCTTGCCTGCCAGAACCTAACGAAGGAGAAGGAAAAGAGCCATAGGCAGTAGGGCTTTGACTTTTGGCCAAAAATCATATTCGAAGTTCGTTTGTTTATTAATATTAGTATTCGAATATATTCGAATATTTATTAATGATATTTTGACCATTAAATGCCTTCAGTAATACCTGGGCTGAATCCGAATACTTAGTACATACTATTTATGTTCAGTGTCTACTACTTGACCGTACTACACTTGACAGTGTAGTACGGTCTACAGCTATGCGTAGAACGCCTAGAACGGTCTACAGCTATGCGTAGAACGCCTCTGAACTCTTCCGAACACCGCCGTAACTCCACCGGATGTTTGGAGATGACGTGTCTCCCCTCAGATGCCGGCAAAATTACCTTGATAAGTTACCTGTTTTCCGTCTTGTCATCGTTGCTATTAAATTAAAAATGTCTCTTTTTACTTAATTACTTACTTTACTTTTTTACTCTTTTTAATGTATTTTTTTTCGCCGCTTTCTATGACGTCTTTCTAAGCCGCTGTTGGTAGTGTCGGGTCAGCCATCTCTTCTTCGTCCGTTACCGGACTCGTAGTCTGGTAACGTAGTGACCTACCGTTGTATACAGTGGCGGTTAGGGATGGGCCGATAGTCGATTCTATCGACTATCGACGATAGATGGATTCCATCGTCGATCGTCTCAAGTAGCCGATAAAAAGGCGATAATTATATTTTAATAATATATATATATATATATATATATATTTTTTTTTTTTTAAAAGCGCTGTGGTAGTTCACTCACTGCTGCGAGAGGAGAGGGGAAGGGCTCGAAACCTACCGGTCTGCTCGCACGGCTAAATGACATCACACCCCGCTGCACCATTTCCGGGTCACAGCTGTGGTACATGAGCTGTGTTCGAAATCGTTCCCTATTCACTCACTCACTATTCCCTATAGTGTTCATGATATAGTGCACTACATAGGGAACGTACAAACGAGAATTCGGACACTACGCTGAACATTTCTAAACGTCATTTGCGTCAGTAAATGCGCCGGGTATTTGTGTGACGCAGACAGATGCGCCCAGATTGTGTAAACAAACCGGGCACTCTAGAGGAAAGCTGGAGGTTGTATTGATGTATTTTCTTGTTAAATCCCAAATAAATTGTTGATATTTCTAAACGAAAGCCGGAGACTCCATCATTAAATGTAGTCGTTTTCGCCGCTTGCGGTTATTGAGGTTCTTCTTCTCCTCCGGAAAAACACGACTGCATTGCATTGTGGTATATGGGAGTAACACGTAGGGAACATCATATGTACACTCACATTTTGGGTATTTTAAGTGCACTATATAGGGCATGAAATTAACCAGTGAGAATTCGAACAACACTACAAAATAGCGAGCACCCTATATAGTGCACTATATCCGTGATACGGAACGATTTCGAACACAGCTACGAGCTGTGTGTCATCAGCGTGTGTCATGACAGCGCCGCCGGCGCCGACGCATCGAAACTTAAATCAGCGGAGGCTCATGGCTCACGCTGGTCCAAGGGGAAGACCATCGTATTTGTTTTTAAGAAAAAATTCGAAAAATAAAAACGCGATTTCTTTCAAAGTGATAAATTATTATAAATAATTAATATTATAAAATTATTATAAAGATGACCCCCCGATAGTATCGACTATCGGCGATCGCTAGGGGGCGCTATCGGACGATGGAAGCTTGTAGACGATTGCCCAACCCTAGTGGCGGTAGTACGCATTCGGAAACGTTTTCCGTACTACACAATGCACACTGAGCATTCGGACGCGCTATATTTGTGGCGTACTACAAAATGCATACTATAAGTATGAGTATTCGGATTCAGCCCTGAATTGGGCTTTGCGAGGTTTGTTTACAGGCGTTGCTATGGTTACCGGTCTTGCGTGTTCCAACGGTTTATTATGTTTCTAATAAATCGCTGTCTAATCAATACTTCATTCACTGCCTCTTCTGTGGTCATTGCAATATTATGAATAGACTGCATGGGTTCTCCGACGTCTCTCCCTCTTGGCCTGCCCATAACAGGTTCGAATATTAAGGGCTGCCTAATATTCGTTCGAATTTTGATTTATTTTTTTGATATTCAAATTATATTCGAATCACGAAGTTCGAAGTCAAAGCCCTAATAGGCAGCCAGAACGACGTCGGATAATACCTGTAATACCGTCGAAGATGCCCCCGCCACTTTTAAATCATTTGTTTGGCAGCATTTTGCGTACCCGGCGGAAATTATGAATGGCAGTAGAGTGACTGATAACAATACCAAGTTGTCAGTGACATACTTGGTCAGACTCTGTTTGCACTATTTGCACTCTGTATTGATGGAGTAGAACTTTGATTTGGTTTTGCACATAATATTGTTTGCACTTGAAAAAAAGAGAATTATTTAATTTAATTTATTTTACTTCAACTTTTATAAATTTTAGTTTCAATTTCAGGCATGTAAAGAGTTATAATAAAACATTTCAAAATGCATGTGCAACTCGGTTAAATAAAAGTCTGTTGGTCCAGTCATATATTTTGTCATTGTAGTTTTCTTAAAATCTCGTCTCGTCTCGTTCTCGTGAACCAAATATCATGTCTCGTCTCGTCTCGTGAGCTGAGTGTATCGTCACACCCCTATTATCCACACAGCGATTGAGGTCAGTAGCAGTTGCAGTCATCCACGGCTTGTTTCGTTTCTTGTTGGATTTCTATTGGTCACACATGTTGATTACGTTACTGTTGCGTCTACCAATTAAGTAATTGTACTACGTTGCACGGGCGGACTTGACAGGAGAGGGCAGAGAGGCAGGGGGGAAAGAAAATAATGAGAAAGACTGAAGTAAATGACTGAAGTGCTTTATTGAGGTTATAAATCCTCATCTAGGTTTGTGCAAATTGCACTTTACATCAAACTCATAAACTTGTTTGCAACGTGAACTGTGCTTACATTCTGTAGATTAATATTCCTCTTCCCAGCATCCCGCTCCTATCACAGGAATCTAGAATCAAAATGTTTGGGGGTTGTTCCGAATATTGTGTTCATATTGCATGGTTACAGGATATATGCGTGCATGTTACAGAAAATGAAATAATGGACATGGGTTGTAAAAACAAGCGCATATATATATATATATATATATATATATATATATATATATATAAATACGATAACTGGGGGGGGGGGGCATAGCAACCACCAACGCAGGCCTATTGAAAAGTATAGGTTGTTATTGTAAAACTACCACGTTTTCCGCTGTGGGACAACGTAGATATACTACATTCTGGTGTAAGATGCAAAATCTGCAAATTCAGATTGTTATTTTTTTGTATCCATAACTAGAGGGTGCACTGGTATTCCTGTATAGCAAGAAAAAAGTTGGAACAATCATGCTCTTGGACACGTTTCAATGGATACATTTTCGTGAGCATGAGCACGAAATCACGTGATACAGGGTTGTATGTTAATATTGACATTTATTTATTTCATAGTCCTATTTATTAATTTCTGTGTTTAATATTTATTGAAATACTGTAGAGATTCTATGTAGTGCTGCTTGCATACACCATTCAGAGTCAGATACATGATTAATGACTGCTTTATTACTTCTCTAATTTCCACAGGGATTTCTTTTCCACTATTGTAAAAATGTTATCAATGAATAGAGATGACTTGAAAATGATATTTAAGTTGAAAATATATTTACCATGTGTAAAAAACATATTCAACGTGTGGACAATAAACACAGTAGGAAATTTCAAAAATACCTTTAATATTGAAAAATATAAAATATACATTAATATAAATATCTATACCTGTGTATATATGCTATATCCATATTTGAAAACGTAAGTACCTCATGTTTTTCACACTCAATTGAAATATGAATGTGTGTGTGTGTGTGTGTGTGTGTGTGTGTGTGTGTGTGTGTGTGTGTGTGTGTGTGTGTGTGTGTGTGTGTGTGTGTGTGTGTGTGTGTGAGCAGACAACAGGAAGTCTGCTGAAGGAGTACAGATGGAGTTTAAGTCCAGGCAGTGGTTCGGAGCATCGGTCCGTTCGGACGGGGAGCACATCCTGGTGAGACCTCATGTTCAACCACCTGGACCTTGGACTGTTAGCTTAGCCTGTTCATTATTGTATTAAGTATTGTTTAACAGCATGTGCTTCATGTTTAATGACGTAATGGAACAGCATGATCCCACACAGGGTGGTCTATGAACCACCCTGTGGCCCCACCGTGCTAGTGTGGCTGCTCCATTAATCATCATTATTGAATATACAGGTTGTGGTGTTGCTTATTACAGTACTTTACTGTAAGGAGGACCCTGTTACATGCTGACGTATGTCTTTTTATCATAATCAAATCTTGCATTACCATATCGTTTTCTACTCAAAACAATCATGTATGCGTGTGTGTGTGCCTGCATGTGTGTGTGTGTGTGTGTGTGTGTGTGTGTGTGTGTGTGTGTGTGTGTGTGTGTGTGTGTGTGTGTGTGTGTGTGTGTGTGTGTGTGTGTGTGTGTGTGTGTGTGTGTGTGTGCAGGCCTGTGCTCCTCTGTACCAGTGGTCAACCTACAGCTATGCAGAGAGAGAGCCGGTGGGAACGTGCTTCCTGAAGAAAGGAGAAGCAGTGGTGGAGTACTCTCCCTGCCGATCCAGTCAGTCCTCAATCTGTCTGTCTGTCTGTTAACAGTGTTTTATGATGGCTCAATAAGACCTTCATCCTATTCTTTGCATTCCATTTGTACTCTTCTATTCGGCCTGGTTCACCCCAGTCTCAATGTAGACGGAGAGAAACAGTCCCTAACCCTCACCCTCAGCTCACAGACCTCCTAGTCTCACCTGTTAGACCTCCTAGTCTCACCTGTTAGACCTCCTAGTCTAACATGTTAGACCTCCTAGTCTAACATGTTAGACCTCCCAGTCTCACCTGTTAGACCCCGTAGAGATTAGAGACCAGAGGCCCGGTCTCACCAGTTTGACCCCATAGTGACAAGAGGCTCCAGACCCGGTCTCACCTGTTAGACCCCGTAGAGATCAGAGGCTACAGGCCGATACAGGTTCAAGTTCAGGTCTGTACTGGGTCAGCTGGGTTCTGGGTCACAGCATCAATGATATAATAGAATTACAAAAGCTAGGATCCAGAATTGGATGAACAGGATTAACAGAATTGTAAAAACAAAGGATATGAGTCCCCCTCGCTTCAAGGGTCTCCACGTTCACTCAAGTATTGTATGTTTATAGAGATGAGTAGTTTATAGAGATACGTATTGTATGTTTATAGAGATGTGTATGGTACATTTAAGAGATGTGTAGGTATTTTTAAGGTATGTTTACGATAGTTTTCATGAGATGTTTTCTGTATTCCTGTCCAGCCGAGGCCTCTCCTGAAGGCCAGGGGTTCTGCCAGGCTGGTTTCAGTGCAGACTTCCTCAAGGTATGCACACCCAGCAACTGGAACTGAAAGAGGCAGTGATGTGGGACATTGATTTGATCTTTATACTGTTTAAAAGTCAGAATGGAGCCGCTTAAACATAAGTGTTAAGTTAATGACAATCTCTCTCTCTCTCTCTCTCTCTCTCTCTCTCTCTCTCTCTCTCTCTCTCTCTCTCTCTCTCTCTCTCTCTCTCTCTCTCTCTCTCTCTCTCTCTCTCTCTCTCTCTCTCTCTCTCTCTCTCTCTCTCTCTCACACACACACAGAACAATACAAGAGTGGTGGTCGGAGGCCCAGGCAGCTTCTACTGGCAGGGTGAGGATGAAATGATGAAAGGAAGTCCAATGCTTAAATTTTTTACTCTCGGTCTCGGTCTCTGTCTCTGTCTCTGTCTGTGGGAGTGTGTGTTAGAGGGTGTCATTATGGTGTGTGTACTATGGGTGTGGTTGTGGTTAGTTTGGAAAACAACTGTCATTGTAAACAATGTATTTCAGAGTCATCTCCTCTCCTCCTATGTCTCCTCTCTCCTCACTCCTTGTCTCCTCTGCTCAGGTCAGCTGATCTCTGATGATGTGTCAGAGGTCTTCACTCGCTTTGACCAGAAAAGCTTTAAGACTGGCTATGCGAACACACTGGCTACCAAGTCAGCCAGCGCCCAGTACGATGACAGTTACCTAGGTAACGCACACACACACACACACACACACACACACACACACACACACACACACACACACACACACACACACACACACACACACACACACACACACTAATCCTGGTCTTATGATTTGTGTTACTCCTGTTATTATCCGTCTGTCTGGCTGCAGGGTACTCTGTGACTGTTGGAGACTTCAACAAAGACGGACGAGAGGGTAAGACAGCCCTAGGGTTCAGGGTTATATTCCCATCTAGAGCAAGGCACTAATACTGTCAGATGGATGATCAAATCACGGATGATGCCATGAACCCTGATCCAGAGCTGAGAGCTTTCTCCTCTTAAGACACACACGTCTGACGTGATGCCAGCCCCGAGAAACATGCTGTCCTGTTAGCCCTATGAAGAGCTATGCTAGCTAACTTGTTAGCGCTACAGAGAGCTAGCTGTCCTATTATCCCTATGAAGAGCTAGGCTAGCTAACCTGTTGGCGCTACAGAGAGCTAGCTGTCCTGTTAGACATATGAAGAGCTGGCTGTCCTGTTAGCCCTATGAAGAGCTAGCTGTCCTGGGAGCTAGCTGTCCTGTTAGCCTTATCAAGAGCTAGCTGTCCTGTTAGAGCTACAGAGAGCTAGCTGCCCTGTTAGCGCTCTCTTTTATGCTCTAATATGATATTCTAACTTTGTTTCAGACTTCATCACTGGGGTGCCGAGAGGGAACAATGCACTAGGATACGTAAGTTAACCCACAGCCAGTTAACGGGAGTATGTCTAATGTGTCCTCCAGTTAACGTGAGTAGGTCAAACAAGTTCTCCAGTTAACGAGAGTTCGTCTAACTAGTTCTCCAGTTAACGAGAGTTTGTCTAGCTCATGGGTTCTCAAAGTTTTGAAGGCTGAGGGCCAATTTAGAAACCCAAAATTTGACTGAGGGCTGACAAAGGAAAATTAATTAGGCGGGTAACGCCGTCAGCATCCCAGTGGTGAAAAAAAACATTGTACTGTGGACCTCTGGGAGTGAGGTCTAAATCACGAAACTGAGGTTCATCCTTTCAAAGTATTGTACAGTCTGATTAAAACTAACAAATGTCACAGGATTTAAAGGATAATTCCGGTGTAAAATGGATTTGGGATATGTTTTGTATGATATCGAGTTGAAACGTTCGTTCTGGACCACAAAAAACGCATATAGACGCTTTCTTCAGTTGGCTGTTTTTAGCCGATTCTATCAAAATGCTATAAACTTGGAACGATGGGGGCACTGGTTATGGTAAAAACTAAATCGCTATTTTAAACCACTTAAAAGGCTAAAAGTAGCCCGACACTTCTTTGGTAGTATAATAAGGGTCTTAACATATAAAACAAGGCATTGAGAACTTTGTAAGTGTACAGATTGTTTATTAAAAAGGACATTTTATGCACACAATACCATCAGTAGATCACCCGTCAACGCCATTTTGTTTTTAAGACTCAATAAGTAGATTGGCGAACACAGAGCTTGCGTGTTGCTGACGGATGTCACAATATCTGTGTTCGTCAATCTACCTATCGAGTCTTAAAAACAAAATGGCGTCGACGGATATGTGGGTTATGAAATGATAAAGAAAAAGAGAGAGTGAGGAAGGGGAGAGAGGGATGGAGGGGTACGGTTGAGGGAATATGGCGTGTCTATTTTTGCTCGTCAGTGTTGGGTGGGTGTGTGTCATATCTCGCATAACATGTTTTCCAGCGTTTTTACTTGGGGTTGAGCTGAGCAGTAATAGTAGTGTTGAACATGCATACAGAGCTAACAAACAGATACTGGGTACGGGGACTTTACACACATAGACATGGACAAACAGAGAGACAAGACATAAACAAGCAGGAACTAGCAAAAAGATACTGAGTAAGGGGACTTTGCACATATAGACGAGGACAAACAGAGAGACAAGACATAAACAAGCAATAGGAAAGAGAGGCACATGCCTTATCTGAGATTGGAAAGACAGAAAGAGAAAGAGAGAGGGAGAGAGAGAGAGAGAGAGAGAGAGAGAGAGAGAGAGAGAGAGAGAGAGAGAGAGAGAGAGAGAGAGAGAGAGAGAGAGAGAGAGAGAGAGAGAGAGAGAGAGAGAGAGAGAGAGAGAGAGAGAGAGAGAGGGAGAGAAAGAGGGAAAACACAACTGAACAAGTAAAAGAGAGTATTCATTCAGAAAAGCCATGGTGTTTTTTCATGGCTCCAGAATAACTGTCCATTTATATAGAGTTTATCAACTGCCAATGCTGCATGTATGTTGCTTCTTCGGTTTTCGTTTAGTATGGGGTAGAGAGCTTTCCTTCGTTCGTTTATTTCCCGTGGGTATTGATCATTCATTCCAAATTGAGTGTCCTTGCGTTGTTTTCCTTTGCTTTTGACCAGTTTTTTTTGTTGAAAGTGTTCAAATTTTGCGATGATGGGCCTAGTTTTGTCCTGCTGTTGTTTGCTGAGACGGTGAACTCGGTGGAAAGTAATAATTTGAGCGACGTCAGCGGGTAATTAGGGGTCCAAGCCAACAGGTTGGATCCCTATTGTTTTTGTAAGGATTTTTTTTATTTTTATACTACCTCCCCCTAGAAGTGGTACCACAGCCCAAACCGTAAATGGTGCAGACAAGCCAATTGCATGACTAGATCCAGGTACGGCACCGCTACTCAGATAACCAAATCCAGACACGCCGGCCACTAGGTGGCGCTATACCAAGGGAAAACGCGTTTGGGGCTATAACTCCCACACCGAACCTCCCACAGTCAAAAACTTGTACCCACATATTCACTGGAGTCTGCTGCATCTTTTGGCATAGGCCACGCCCATTTGCGTCTTTTTTTTCGCAAAATCGCGAAAAACGCAAAACTGTATTTTCGCTACTCCTCCCACATTTCTTGACCAGAGAAAATGTGGTCAAGAAATTGACACAAAACTTTGCACACGGCATCTTCAGACGCACACGCAAAGAAATCCTCAGACACTTTTTTGATCCGACCTTCGACGACGAAACGGTAGCGTTTTGAATATTGGTTTATTAGCTAAATTAGATGTGGAAAATCCAAAATCCCAAAAAATCCAAAATTACACATCGGATCGAGTCCAAGTTTTACACGCATGTCGGGGTAAAACTTACCCTTATTGGCGTTCACTAAAAAATGCGTAAAATTTCGCCATAAGGGGCCGCGATAAACGAGGAAATTGTATATCTTCTAATTGGCCAAAGGAATGTTCTTCAAACTCAAGGGAAACCATCAAGGGGCAAACCCGAGTCTATATAGAAAATATGGCCAAGAATTATTAATGTGGGCGGGAGTTTTTGGCAAAGGAAAATTGTCTTTGGAAAATTTCGCCAACAGGGCGGCGCCAAAAAACGACGACATTGTCTATCTCCTATTTGGCCAATGGAATGTTCTGAGAACGCGTTTTGGGCTATAACTCCCACACCGAACCTCCCACAGTCAAAACCTTTATATCCACAGATTCACGGTAGCGTTTTGAACACATGCTTCGCGTTGTGCCGGCGAAATGCACGTATCTTGGACCCCTGCATAACTGCTTGCAGTTCTAGTTTAAATTGAGATTGCATGAAGTTTTGAATCTGCAACTCTGGATTATCGGATATTGTTGAATATGCAATAGCACAAATGTTTTTTATTTGTCGTAAAATTTACTTATTTGTGGCAAAAAAACATTAAAATGCAATTTTGCGTTGGCACTTTTCAACTTCATACTGTCAAGTTATCAAAAGCAACCTATAATCATATCCACAGTGCAAGTAAACAAACAAAAAATGAATCAGGGTGGAGAGCGTCTGAGAGGGGGAGGCCTCCTGGGGCAGACACTTTGGTGTTTGTGGAGATCAGTGTGTGGAGCGTCTGAGAGGGGGAGGCCTCCTGTACTAAAGTACGGCACACGGTGTGTGTGGTGCTGTCCTTCGGAGACTACGTTAAACCGAGGTCCTGACTCACTGAGGTCATAAAAAGATCCCAGGGCATTTATCGCAAAGAGTAGGGAATTCCCCGGTGGCCAAAACTGCCCAACCAGGCTCATTCAATCTGCCCCCTAATCATCCCCCTGTATAATTGGCTGATTCATTATTTTCCTCACTCACCTCCTCAAGCTGGTGTGTGGTCAGCGTTCTGGCACTGATTGGCTGCTGTGCATCACCAAAGTGGGTGCCACACATTGGATGGTGGTTGGTGAGGTCCCCCCTTCAATGTAAAGCGCTTTTGGTACCTTGAAAAGCGCTATATAAATGTAAGAAATGATCAATCAAGGTCAATTTGTCGAGCGTAAGAGGGTGAGGCCTCCTGGACCCTACTAAAGCAGAATGCAACAGGTTGGATGGGGAAGCTCCTTCGGAGCAGAGGTTTATTTGACCTCTGCGTTTGAGTCAGGGTTCGTGTGGCGTGAGTGTCTGTAACGACACAGTGTGTGGCGCTTGTACGACATAATAACATAATAACGCTCATTCACAACGCCAGTATTAATAAAACTAAAGTTTGTTCTTTGGTCTTGAAAGTTCTTTCACACCAGAACATGATAACATCCATGTGGTCTACTACATAAGGCAGTGATAGCTGCATCAAGTTCTCCCGTCACCATTACTCGTTTCGCTCGTTGTTTAGTTCCAGAGATTTTTTTGTCCCCAAAAGAGCATGTAGATGTAAAGAGACGGGGCGTTTTTCGCTGGCACATTGAAGAGTCTATTTCAAAATGCATTGCTATTTGAATAAAGAGACAAAGAAAATCACGAAAATATGAAATGACATTGTTTAAACTGAAATGAGGATTGCATTTCACCTTTTGCTTAAAAAAAATAAAATAATAATGTTTAATTGCCAAATGCAAAATGCCATTGCCATTTAGAAAAAAGATTGTTGGGGTGCTATCCCCCAAAAGTATAACATTGAAGCCCATTTTCTCAGATTACGTCTGCAGAGTGTTGTCCGCTATAGTCCCGTTTGAAAAATCTCAAAGTTCTCCTTCAACCTATACAAGGAAATGACTAAACCAGACATGCTATTTAAATAAATGATATTTACTGAAAGAGTTGTAGGGATGAGACAAAATGAATTATTTCCTCTAATAGTATAATAATTAAATACCAAAAGTCTCCTTTACATTTTTTTTATCCAACCAAACCTACTACCAATCCCTGGCTTCACTTAGATCCACAATATATCTCATATCTATATAAAATGTTTAGAGGTCGCTCAATCTAATCAATTACAGAAGACGTAGTTTGAGGAGGTCCTGAAGTACTGGGGATCTGGGGAGTTGTGGTCTTCACCATCGTTGACCTGATGTTACCCAGGCAGAAATCTGTTCACGATGAGTTAATGTATTAACATTTTATAGTCTACTTTTAGTCTATTTTTTGCATTTCATTCTATTGAAATTGCCGCAAGTGAAGTTGCCTTAACCTGCTATTTTACCGTTAGACGAGTCGACAGGAAGATAGCTGTAGATGATGTCATGTGGGAAACTGAATGTTGTTATCCGTGGTCAAAGCAAGCATATCAAAACCAATTTAAGAGCATGTTGAACATGGTTTTAACTTTATAACCTTACAGTACCCGTTAAAGTGTTTCCCACAGTTAGATTCTACTGGTTGGGGTCGCTGATAGGTGCGGTTATACAATTAACCTCCAACTTGTTACGTGACAGTGTTACCCACCGAGAAAAGTAACTTCTTAGGGTTATTTTGTGTGACCAAAAGTGATCACTAATTTTATCCTTGCATGTTGGTTATATTGTTTGTGTGGTCTACTGTAGGTCTGAATGACTTCACTCTACCTGCATCAATAGCATATTTACAAATGATACATTCTCACCTTGTACTTGTTAACAGAATGTTCAGGTCTACTGTGGGACCTCTTAGCCTCCATTAACAATGCTAAATGGTGAACCCAATGACATAACAAAGCCTGGATGCTAAAGGGTCAATAAAACAGCAGGGGAGGAAACACTTCTAATCTCCCAAAGCACTTTAGTGACAGACACCAAGACCTCTCTAAGGAGTGCAATCACCACAGGTTAGCAGATAATCTAGTTGCTAGCCCGATGGTAGGATTATGATTGATGTTATGAGATACGTAGCATAGCAATGTAGCGAATCAATGTAATGCCTACCGTGATGAGCTACACATGCCCAGTACACAGCTACCCACCAAGAAGTTGGAAAGAAACAAGCAGTGTGCATGCGTCTGGGATTGTAACAAGAACGGATTGCTTGAAACGTAACTAAACGTATCATAACTGTTTCCTTAAATTGCGAAACGAACGCATTAAGTTCCTTGATACAACAAAAAGTATTAGGTAGTAAGTATTGTAAGTATTAGGAGTGAATGAGCAGAGTGGTCAATCAAGTCTAATATGAATGCTCACATTGCATAATGTTCAGATGAGAGTAGTAGCTATGATGGGGAAACAGCAGATTCAGAAGAGAGTAGTAGCTATGATGGAGAATCAGCAGATTCATTCCCAGTCCATTAGCTAAATAACTAACCTTGTAAAGTTCAAAATTCTTGTTAAATACCTTGTGCTACCTTGCATGTAATGGCTAATGGCTTTTGATGAACAAATGTTTGCCTATGAGTTCCAATAAACACTTCATCATCAATTCAACTCAATTCATTCAGAAATGAGTTGGTTCATCTCCAGTAATTCCTCTAACATGGAGTGAATCAATGTACTGATCATTATTGTAGGCCCAAGTATTGCACAGATCATTTCAATGTTTGGGTCTACAATCAGACAAAAAGAGTGTGAAGCTGTTGTTTTTTCTGTTTGGGAGCAAGAGTGAACAATTGTTCGACCTGGAGTTCTTCCTACTCAGTGAGAAGACATAAGGAACAGAGCTCTGAGTCCCATTGGTAGTACGTCGATAGAATTAGGTTTCCCTTTTTGCACCATGGGTCATGGGTGACTTTTTTTATATAAAATGTGCAGCTGCGAATGCGCGATGTGGATAAGCACTGCCTCAGGCGGTCAGTAAGAATCACATTGAACTGATTTGCTGGTTGAATAGAGTTAACTAACACTTGGTGAATTGTTGTGTTAGGTGGTCTTGTTTAACTGGTTACTTTACTTTACTTTACTTTACTCCCAGGTGAACATCTTTAATGGTCTCAACATGCAGTCCATGATCAACTTCACTGGAGCCCAGGTAAGAGGATGGGGAAACGAAGGGTTTATGGGTCGCACAGGTGTAAATATTGAAAGGTTTACACTTTAATGCAATATTTACTAAACTGTAAATTTGTTATAAATGTGTTTTATGTGTATAAATGTAAAGGTTACATATCAAAGTGTTTGCCCTATAATTGTACAAAAAAGGCAAATGCTATAAATAATGACGAAAAGACAAAAATAACGTGCCGTTATCTTGAAGCAATGTGAGTGCCGTTGCTGTCTCTTTAAACTATGGACGTTTTTATTGGACTTTATTATGCGCAACCCACCGAGGATGATTCATGCTTCATATACTGCGATCCACTATTATTTGGTAGTTGTTCCTCGTAAAATGATATCCATATGGATATTAAGTGATCCAAAAATACATATTTTTTTACTTGTGGCTTCTAAAATGTTATCCACTCTCACTTTCAGAGCAGATGCAAAGTTGAGTTTTGCCCAATCTGTATCGCAGCTGATCGGTAAAATAAAAAAAAGTCTGCAAAATGTGGATGCGTACATAGCATACACCTGCAGATGGCGACATGCAAGTAAAAGTTTAATTCCCAAAATATAATTCACATTACTTGTACCACAAACCACAAAGACCGATTTTTTTGTCATTTGTATAGAGATATCCACATGAATATGTTGTGATGCACAAATTCATAAAGTTGTGTTTCGTAAATTGCTATCCACACTCGCTTTCAGAATAGATTAAGATATGTGAATTCGTCGCATTGTACGCATTTGCGGAACTCGTTGAGTTTTTTCAATGTGCACTGAAGCTGATCTTCAAAATCTGGCTGTGTACACAGCATCCACCTGTAGAAGGGGACATGGGCTGATCTATAAGACCTGCTGTGTACATAGCTTCCACCTGTAGAGGGCGATATGAGCTGATCTGTAAGCCTGGATGTGTACATAGCGTCCACCTGCAGACGGCGATATAAGCTGATCTGTAAGTCTGGCTGTGCACACAGCATCCGCCTGTAGACGGCGATATGAGCTGATCTGTATGTCTGGCTGTGAACACAGCATCTACCTGTAGACGGCGACATGAGCTGGGGCCTCATGTACTAAGACTTGCATGGATTTCTTACTGAAACTTTGCGTATGCAAAAATCTGGAAAGATGCATACACATCAATCCATGCGTAAGCACGATTTCACGCAGATTCTCTTTGTGCATCCCAATTAATGTGAAATTGAGCGCACATGCACAAGCCCGACTCTCCGCCCAGTGTCCTCCCTTATTTAATATGCAAATTATTATAAATAGGCCTGCAGTATGCCCTGGTTAGGAGAAAGGAGAAAATGGAGAAAGGAAGAAAAAAAAACTTTACTGAATACGAGGTGGAGGTGCTGATTTGGAGGTAGAGGCCAGAAATAAGATCTTGTTTGGCTCTTTTTCCCCCGCATCAGCACCAAAACCAAAAACTAGATTGTTGTCTCTGTTTACCTTTTTATGGCTATAACTGCTGCCGGGTTTTAATGGCATAGCTATTGGGCTATGCATTGTTTGGTCCGGGGTCTTGGTCGCCTAGAAGGTTCATCACCTCGTGCAATGGCATGCCGTGCCAGTGTGCAACATTCTGCAGAACCCCACATGCCTGCACAATGCGGCACACCTTTTTCAGGGTGATAGAGCAGCATCCCCCCGTTCCGGTCAAGGCAGCGCCAACGGCTTTTCAGCTGCCCTATCGCTCTTTCCACCACTGACCAAGTGCGTGCATGGATATCGTTATATCTCTGCTCTCGGACAATCTGTAGGTTGGCGAGGGGGATTATTGCCCCATTTTGCGGGTAGTTTTATCGGTCTGTTTAAGTTTAGCCTAATATCAAGTGTCACATTATGCATCTCAACAATAATGCATGATCGAAGTGCATTTACAGGGTTTCCGCGGGGTTGTTAAAGGTATTAAAAGGTAGTAAATGAAATTAGCCCAAATTAAGGCCATTAAAAAGTATTAAAAAGTAATAAACGTCTTCTGACGAGGTATTACATTTCCAACAAGGCCTATGAATTTTTCAATTGGTGTTATTCAGGCCTATCTCCTAAAATTTCTAAAACTTGCGTGGATTTATTTTTATGTTGCGATTAGGACCTGAGAGATATCAATGATGTCACGTGGTGCGTGCGCTGAAACAAACTGGATATACCCGGCTGGCTTAGGCCCAGTTCAGACCAAAGATTTGCGTCGCAACTCCTTGCGACTCCTTTTGAAGAGACGGGCTGCGACATTCTAAAACTGGGCAGTTCACACTGCTGCAACGGGCGGAGACGTCAGGTGGTTTATACCCACTTCGCGAGTTCGCTTCTGTTAGTTCAAAGTAATTTGAAAGAATGGGGAAATGCAAATTTTCGGACCTCTGGCTGGAGGAATCGATCTTTAAAGAATGATCGCAAAAAGAACATTTGTTTGACCGGTTGCCACGGTTATCTCTGTGTGGTTAATTTGCAGTTGCGGTGTTAATTAGCAATGTTGTCAGTTTACTGTTACTTTAAACTGTAATCAGAAAACGTGGTTATATGCTATAGACCAGGCCTATTCAACTAGCGGCACGTGGGCCAAATGCGGCCCCTCTTAATTTTTTTCTGGCCCGCAAGAGGTTGCATGCAAAAAATAAATAAAATAAAGGAGAAACATAGTTGCATGCAAATCTGGTTTCTGTGTGTAGCCGGTGATACTAGCCAGTATCAGTACCCCACAATCAGGAACTGGCATCACTTATTAGCTTTTCTTATATGAATGCCATCAGAACAAGGGCACGTTGCTCCATGACCTATGAGAAGCTGCATGTGTGTCTCAGGATGAGCCAAACTAGGCAAACAAGGCAGTGCAATCTTTCTCACTGACTCACTGGCTCAAAATGTCTCATATACTGTAGTTCTGTTTTGTGATGATTCAAACAACATTGTTGAATTCTAAATACGTGTCCAAAATATGTGAGAACAAAATCTTTTATAATGATACAATTAAAAGTGAAGACGGAAGGAATGCATCTGACAAGTTTATTCCATGTAGTAGTACTATATATATTAAGTTAACACTACTTTAAGTACGATTTATTTGTAGCGATTCATTCACATAGTTTTACTCTGTGTGGCCCATGAACCCCCAGTGGTTTCCCTTTTCGGCCCACTTGTTAAGGAGGTTGAATAGCCCTGCTATAGACCCTATAGTATCTGTGGTATAAAGGCTGGGACGAATTTCAAATTATAAATGTAACGTTAGCTCTCTAGCTCAGCTGACTAAAATACCTCCCAAGTTGTAGCTAAGGTCCGTCCTATTTATGTGAAAAACTTTATATTTGGATTGTAAAACGCATGAAAATATAAATGAATGATCTTAATTCCTTTTCTTTGGCAAGTGACCGGTATAAGCGGGATAATGCCCTTTGAGGTGTCATCGAGGTTTGATCGATCGTAATTAAAGGGTACTTTTTGAGGGAGATTAACTCAAACAGAGTATACATTTAATAAGCATGCAATACGAATAAGAAAAAGCATGATCAGTGAAGTATTTGAATTGTTTTATTATGTTGGCAAGCAAGAAGTAGAATAAATGGGATAATCAGTCTTATTAAAACGGTTTGTGCAACCAACCGCACAATAAGACATGATTGCGGCTCTTGTCGCTCTCGTCTCTTTCTGCCTATGACAGGCTTGTAGAGCGGGGAGCGACGTAGACTGATAATCCCTCTATAGAAAGTGCACTGGTGTGAATTTGCGCTACGGTATGGATTTTGACGTTACCGTGAGACCGGTGTGACCGGTAGACAGCCGCGTTTACATGGACACTTCTGATCCGATTAGAAGTGGCAGAACAGCTCAATCTGAAGAAAAAATTATCATATATACGGCTCAATCGGAATACAATTCTCTGATCTGAATAGAATTCCATGCGGAATAGAAGAAGTGGTGTAGTCCGCTATAGTCAACATGTATATTCCAATTGGTTTGGGCTGGGTTCGGCTAATTTTTAACTTAGAGAGATGGTATCAGCAGCTGCTGTATTTCGCAATTGGTCAGTCGGTACTTTTATGCATACCGAACTTGACCACTGTCAAGGAAAGTGGATTTTTTGCCTGATTCACGTCTTACTTCTCACTCCGTAAGTCTGGTAACTTATCAACCCCAGCATGTCCGGTTTCTAAGCGAAGTCAACGTCTTTGGTGGACTATTTCTCTGCTGTTTTGGCAAGGAGCCGTGTAATAATGTATAGAACGTCGCCGGTCATTATCGAAAAGAATACCCTTCAGGGCGAAGCAAGACATCTTCGCTTCACATCGCGGTCCGGTTCGCCCTGTCTGGGCTTATTTACCCGATAATGACTGGCGTTCTGTACTATAACATTATCCCTTACATATCATATAAGTCCAGACCAACACAACGGTTGTGTGCGAGAGATATACGAACGTAGGCTTACCACTTTTGTAAATGCCATAGGCCTATATACATATTTATAGGGGCTGCATCCAAATACTATTTTGTTTGTACTTGGGTATCAGGGGTTGACACTAACGGTTGCCCGCTTGCCTGGGGCAACTAAAAATAATATTTGGGCAAGTTGAGATTATTTCTGGTTGCCCGAAAGGGCAAGTGCATTTTTTAGGGTTTGTTCATAGATATTTAAGAGTTTCTAAAAACTGCAAAGCAACCATTCTCTTCCGTAAAATCACACAAAATAGATAGGCCTATATTTGCAATTGATGAGCGCGCTGTCTTCTCTTCTATCGGACAGCGAGTTAACAGACACACAGCGCTACAGCGCAAACATAGCCCCGCCTCCTGTCACTCACTCGCAGTGCGGTCTCTGGCAGTGATTCGGCAATAGTCTCAATGCTCTGTGTGACGGTGTTAGTTAAAGGTTAGCCAATACAACTAGCATCTCAAGTGCAGCGCCGCCACGACCGTTTTAGGTAGAGAAGGTAGACGGAGTAGTGATGGAGGAGTGCAGTTTGGAAGTACTTTAGATTAAAGCAAATTACCAAGGAAAGTCAAATTAATCATTTAAAGGCACCCAGTGCAACTTTCGAGGCTTAAAAATAAACATTCAATTTCTAGTCTTTTTTACACGTAGTAAGTTTCAATAACTCCATACCATTACATACCGACATTTAAGCAGCAAAGATGAGACGTCGTTGTGTGGTGAGAACTGATAATCGATAACAACAACAATGCCGCCATTTCCTTTATTTTTTGTAACCTACAATAAATAAAGCAGGCTTCCAGTCAATGGAAAAATGGCTTCTCCCCACCGGCGATTGTTGTTGTTTACGATTTTCTCTCAGTTCTCACCACACAACGACGTCTCATCTTTGCTCCTTGAATGTCGATATGTAATGGTATGGAGTTATTGAAACTTACTACGTGTAAAAAAGACTAGAAATTAAATGTTTATTTTTCATTGAATGTTTACATAAAGTTGCACTGGGTGCCTTTAAAGTCATATGCAAATGCGGTTTGGGGTTTCATAACTGTGCACATGCACAGCAACAGCGATCTTTTTCACGAAATTGGACCTGCACAAACTATATATTATATGAAAGCTGAGCCTCCGCCAATTCCGACAATCTAAGCCATATCATTCTGGGACTAAAACTCGCAAATAACAATTTTAGAAGAAACTTCCCCTTTTCTTTTAAAAACCAAAAATGAAATTTTAGTCCACAAAGTTGAATCTGATCTCATTAAACCACCATAAACAGATTATCCAGTGGCCAAATTTTGCAACTAAACATGGTGTTTACATTAAATTACTTGGAGAAGGTTTCTTAGGAAAAAGGTTCTTCAGCGCAATCTAGTGGCCATATGTGTATTTGCGAATGTCTGGCTTGGTGTCATTCGATTAAATTTGCCCTGAACTTTAAATAGAGGTTTCAAGTGTCAAAATTGTAAGATATCTACCTGTTTGTGTCTCATAGTACCACAGTGATACCAAGTAGCTTTGCTACTACCTTGGACATTTAGTTATTTACATTTGCATAAAATCCAGATGAAAGCAAAGCATGCAGGTCTACATATAACTGAGCGATAGCTTTAATAGGTTGCAACGGTGGACTGAAATCATTTCATGGCACGTTGTGACCATTTGGTAGCCTAAATAAGTAAACAAAGAAGAAGTTTGTTATCTTTTAAACACGTACTATGGGGAAGCTAACATTCAGCTTCAGTCTGAGCTAGGATGAGTTTTCTGAGTTCCCCAAAATTAGCCCAGGTGCCTCGCAAAAAGAGGCCGGTTCACGATTCTGATTCTGAAGTGAACATTACATTCGGGCAAGTCGAACATGATCTGTACTTGCCCGATGGGAAAGTGCTTTTGAAACCTTAGTGTCAACCCCTGGGTATGCAATGTGTGTTGCCTTCATCGAGATGTTCAGAAGGTGTATATGGCATCTTCTACTGGTCTGTGAAAAGTATTGGGCTTGGTACCTCCTAATCCTTTTGCACTCCCTATGGGGGGATTTTGTATCGACTGTAGTTCGCATCGGTGGTTTGGTTTCACATTGAGCAACCCTAATTTCTTTCTTTATTTCTATTTCTTTTCTCGTTATACTGCTCTGGATTTGTCTGTGACAATAAACACTTTGAATTTGATTTTTTTTTTAATTTGAATACAGTACATTCTGATTGCATGGTAGGAATAGATCTATTCCGATTAGAAATCTAATCGGATCAGAAGTGTCCATGTTAACGCGGCTAGTGTTGTGTGTACCACAATACTACGCGGTACTATTTCATGCAAAACCTTAACACTGTTATAACAATATTAACAAGGTAATTATAACTTAACTTCAACACTGGACACAAAAACTCTCTCCCTCTGACACTCTCTGTCTATGTCTACTTTGTGACATATTGATTAAAAACTAGGGACCAAGTCCCGTTGGGACATCTTGATTAATCCAACTCCTATGGTCTCTCTTGAAGTCGTGCTGGTATTAAAAAATATGGTGAATGTATTAAAAATGGTATTAAAAGGTAGTAAATTCAACTCAAGAATTTCTGTACGAACCCTGATTTAAGATCACGCATCCCGACGTTCAAATCCACTTCCACTAGCCTCATATTGCAATAGATATTATGTCATGACTCGTGATCGAGTAGGCCTAATATTCTTGCACTGCATTTCCTCTACGTGCCGCAAACTGACAAAATCCACCAGAAATGTGTGTACGCCAGACATGAAGTTTGCGTGTAGGACCGCACTTTCTCACGTCAAGCCTGTCTCTGTACATCCGAACGTTTGCGTGAGAAGTGGTGTACGCTACTTTTTTGTGTGTACGCAAGCCCCTGATCTGTAAGTCTGGATGTGTAAATAGCATCCACCTGTAGAGGGCAATATGTGCCACTGTAGACGGCCCGTTTTAGAAGTACACAATAAAACAAGCCTTATGTTGGATAGATTATTAATGGTCCCAGAATAAATATTATATCTAGCATATCTAAAGGATTGCAATTGTAATTTGTAAACATTTTTTCAGCACACGGGTTGTGATGAGGGGTACCAATTTGGAAATTAGGTCTTAAACAACTATACTGTATTCTTTTTTTTACTTTTTTTAACTACTGTGTATCTATTTTATTATTATCGAGTATGTTGAATTACTGTGGAGAATATGGTCTCAGTTAATGGAAAAATCCGCTAGTGAAGGTAGTGGTTCACCCCAACTTGGTGTACCGAGTTGGGAGACATTTCAGTGATGAGAAAATGCTGGATTTGTTCATCTACTGTGTTCGTCATTCAAACAATAAGTAACGCTGCAATGGTAACAGACATTGCACCTTTACTTATTTTTTAGTTAGTTACACAGTAGTTTAAATACAGTATAGTTGTTTGGCCCTCTATTTACAAATTATTCCCCCACATCCAGCTTGTGTGCTTAATTTTTTTTTACAAATGACAATTGCAATCCTTTAGATATGCTAGATATATTATTTATTCTGGGACCATAAATAATCTCTCCGATATAACCATTGTTTTATTGTTTCAATGATTAGTATGGATGATAACAAAGGGGTGTCAGTGTCTTAGGGCCCTATCTTGCACCCAGCGCAATTTACTTTCTACACCATACACCTTTCTATGATACATGTATCGTTGCTAGTTTGCACCCGACGTAAAGCTGATTTTCCTCGCAGCAAACTTGCGCCATAACACTTGCGCCTGGAGAGTCGTGTCGGCAAAAAGTAGAGGCGTGTTCCGGCGCAAATCATACATGTTGCTATTTCACTTATCCCAAAAGCAATTGCGCCAAGGACCGGCAGATACCTGGTCTAAATGCCGTAGCGGATAGCACAGTCGGTGTCGCTATTTTGACGTGCCATGGCAGGTCGGAACTACAACATAAGCTTAAACACACGTAGGCTATACACAGCACAAACATGCAAACGATTAGCCTAATTGAAATATTATGATGTCAAAGATTGTTCATGCGTGTGAAACTGCATAGAAATAGCATGTGGATTGTGGAAACATTTATTTTCCATAGGGGCTGCATGAATGAACACTGCTCTGCCATGCGATAAAATAATAATAACAAAAATAAACTCGAGCAAAGTAGGCTATATCCCAGCCTTCCACAACCAAATCTCGTTTTAGGGTAAATTGTAATGTTGGTTCAATTATTTGGGAAAGAACAGCTGATACAGAGGTAAGAAGTTGTAGTTTTAAAACAATGCATCTGCAAACACCGTACATCAAACACATATTTTCTTGACATAGACATCGTGTACAAGCCCATAACTTTTAGGCTTGATGAGTATTAGATCATGAGAAAACATAGTTTTACCGCGGGTGAGCCCATCTGTTTAAACACTCGCAAACTAAACACGTAACGCATACTACAGTCCATAGCAATGTATATTAACGGGGGGACAAATGCATATTATGAACACAAGTCGAACGATAATTATACAATACTGGTAAGAAACAATGTTTGGCGCATATCATTAAATAGACCCAACAGTTGCGGCCACAGGACTGCATGTCATATATGTGTTAAGTAGTGCTGTCAGTTTAACGCGCTATTAACGGCATTAACGCAAACCAATTTTAACAGCGTTAATTTTTTTATTGTGCGATTAACGCTCTTTTGGCTTGGCAAACGTTGTAGTTTTTTCACCTGCTGTCTAGCAACAACTGGTCGCGTTAGAAAAACTACAACACCATTACGGATCTAGCAACACCGGAAACAAAACAACAAGCACGCCGCCCGAACTTGTTGGGGCAAGCAGGGATACGAAGCGGGTGAAAAACTCCTTAAAAGTGTGTGTGTGTTTGTGTGTCACTCTGTTCAAGCCTGCACGAGAGTTCAATGTTGTCATTAGCTGTTACGTCTTTCTGACCAATCGCAGTTCAAGGACCACCTGGGCTGTACCACTTCAGGAGGAGCCGCTCAGTTACTCCCCTCTAGACAAAATCGACTTGGTTGCGACGCTGACAGTTTGTTAATGTTAAGGCTGTGTTGAGTGAGTGAGAGATTGCGGGCGCACAGCTCAGGTTACCGGACAGCGCTGCAAGGAACTTTTATAAACGCAATATTGTTGTCCAGCAGTAATCAGCCCGACAGCCCAGAAACGTTAACGGCCCACCGTGAATTCTCCTGACTCTCCCAATTACCACTCCGCCACCGTGTGTGCGTGTGTACGTGTGTGTGGGCGTTATTCGATAGCCTGATAATGTGTATAAGCCTACGTACGGTAGGAATATTCATAGTGGTTTAAATAATAAATGTTAGTATTTCCCATCTTTTTTAAGTTTTACTGTAGGTCTACCACTTTCATGCACCTAGCCGATGTCAAGTGGACCGGGTTGAATTCACTGAGGGTCTCTCTTCTTACATCCATCTTAACGAAATATTTTATTACTGTCCTTCTCAACACTCTCTGATCTCGCTAAAAGCCTAGCAGCACGAAATCAAGGGATATTTACGATGTCATTAATCGCGAGTTAACTATGACATTAATGCGATTAACCGAAATTTACATGAAGTCTCAAGTTGTAGAAGAAAACGCTATTCCATGTGTGAATTAGGCCTATTATTTGGCCATAAACTTCCAAAGAAGCGAATGGAAGATTAACGAGGCTATTGGAAGGCTAACGAGGCTAATGTAAGGCTAACGAGGCAAATGGCAGATTAACAAGGCTATTGTAAGGCTATTGGAAGAATACCGAGGGTAATGTAAAGCTAACGAGGCTATTGGAAGGCTAACAAAGCTAAAGTAAGTTTAATGAGGCTATTGGAAGGCTAACGAGGCTAATTGAAGGCTACCGAGGCCAATGGAAGGCTAACGAGGCTATCGGAAGGCATACAAGGCTATTGGAGGGCTACGGAAGCTAATGGAATGCTAACGAGGCTATTCAGTAGCATGTTGAGAAGAAGCCTTTCTGCCCCCCCTTCCTTTTCCTTCACTCCTTTCTGCCCCCCCCTCCTGTTCATTCACTCATTTCTGACCCCCCCTTCTTGTTCATTCATCCTTTCAGCCCCCCCCCCCCCCCTGTTCATTCACTTATTTCAATTTTCACAATATAAGTCTATACTAGTTATTTATTCAAAACATTTTAAGCTGTTACTACTGAATTAAGTTAATATATTAACTAATAACACGTTCATTTGTTATTTTCTAGTCATTCTTCCAAAAGAACAGAGTACCGTTAAAGTACTGATAAGCTGTATGGTTAAAGGCACCCAGTGAAACTTTATGTAAACATTCAATGAAAAATAAACATTCAATTTCTAGTCTTTTTTACACGTACTAAGTTTCAATAACTCCATACCATTACATATCGACATTCAAGGAGCAAAGATGAGACGTTGTTGTGTGGTGAGAACTGATAGAAAATCGTAAACAACAACAATCGCCGGTGGGGAGAAGCCATTTTTCCATTGACTGGAAGCCTGCTTTATTCATTGTAGGTTACAAAAAATAAAGAAAATGGCGGCATTGTTGTTGTTATCGATTTTGTATCAGTTCTCACCACACAACGACGTCTCATCTTTGCTGCTTAAATGTCGGTATGTATTGGTATGGAGTTATTGAAACTTACTACGTGTAAAAAAGACTAGAAATTGAATGTTTATTTTTAAGCCTCGAAAGTTGCACTGGGTGCCTTTAAGAGTAGCCGTTCAGATAGGACCCGTCTCGAGTTCTGACTAAGAAGAATGACCAGACCCCCCTCCTGTTATGTTCCGGGTCAAATTGACCCGTTTTTAAGTTTGAAGATCTAGGAAAAATAGTTAAAAGTATTTTTTCAGTATGAAACTTCTTCTGCTTGCCTTAATTAGTGTAATCAACATATAATATGAAAATAGTTCATCTCACATATTTGCAACCACCCCCTGCATGTTTATATCACATAGATACTGTTCGGGTCAATTTGACCCAGCAGTAAAACTGGAGGTAAAAGGGTGTCAGAAATGTCAGACTAATTCTTTCTTTACAACTGTGAGACATATCAACAAGTGGACACTCAACAGGGGAGGGTCAAAACATATCAAATATTCTCTGCATTACACTCTGTCAGGCAGACCTTGACAAAATGAGCAGCAGAAGCAAATGGATGACAGTCCAGGAGGCTCAGGACTTCATCACTGATCATGACAGTGAAATAGAGGAGGATGTGTCTGAAGACGAAGACGATCTTGAGCTAAATTCAGATTCTAATGAATCTGATTTTGAACCAGATGAGGGAATTGCTATTCCTATTCCTCCTAGCAAGACATTCATGTCAAAACATGGTGAAATACAGTGGTCTTCATCCCCAAATATGCGTCAGGCGAAACTGTCTGCAGAAAACATAATAAAGACAGTGCCAGGGCCCACTAGGATGGCAGTGACGCGTGTGACTGACATCAAGTCAGCTTTTGAGCTGGTCATGCCAAATTCAATACAGAAAATCATTCTGGAAATGACTAATCTATGAGGGAGACGTGTTTTTGGGGAGAAGTGGAAGGAGCTGGACAAAACACATTTAGATGCGTATTTGGGGCTCCTCATCCTGACTGGGGTCTATAAGTCCAAGGATGAATCGACAGCCAGTCTGTGGGATGCAGAGACAGGCAGGGCTATATTTCGAGCCACAATGTCTCTGGAGACTTTTCACATATTCTCCAGAGTAATCAGATTTGATAATCGAGAGACAAAGGCTGATTGACGGGAGAGAGACAAGCTGGCAGCTGTCAGGACATTGTGGGACAAGTGGGTAGAGCAACTTTCACTACTCTATAACCCAGGCCCTAATATCACAGTGGATGAAAGGTTATAATAATAATATTAATAATACATTTAATTTAGATGCGCCTTTCAGGCCTAACCCATAATAAAGTGGTGAAACAAATAAAAGTAAAAGGTTTGAACAAATATCTTTTTTTTTATGAAAAAAACGAGTGAACTATCCTAATTGAACCATTACCTGTTAGAGGTAAGGAACACTATTGCACTAAATCTTGATAGAATAGTTACTAATGGAGTTAGTAATGACATGTTCACCCTAGTTGTTAGGATTTTTTGGGTTTAGGACATCTTTGGGATAATAAACATGCACCGGGTCAAATTGACCCGGGAACACCATTGCTGTTCCTGACAAACGAACATAATCGAGGGTTAATGTCTGCTTGAGCCCTGTTCAGACCCATTACATGAAAATAACCCTGATATACATATCTATATAAATGAATGTATATATATTAGTGCTATCAAGCGCTTAAAATAATTAATCGCGATTAATCACATTAATGCCATAGTTAACTCACGACTAATCGCGAGCAATCGCGATTAATCACAAATGTTTTTTCTATGCTAAATATCCCTTGATTTCTTTGTCCCATTAATTGTTCTCATTTTAATGCTCTTATCAACATGGAGAAGTGCATCGGCTTGCCTTGTGCAAATGTTTTTTTATTGATAACAACATTGGCATATACTGATCAAAGCAGGAAGATACAAAAAAAAGCCTATAGTGCAATTAAACGATGAACATACAAACATACTGCCTTGAACATAGCAGTCAGGCTACTGCTTCTTTGTTTTGAGCCAAAGAAAAAAAAAAGTTTTTTTTTTTTTTTATATGAATTTGCGTTAATCGCGCGATAAAAAAAATTAACGGCGTTAAAATTGGTTTGCGTTAACGCCGTTAATAATGCGTTTAACTGACGGCCCTAATATATATATACACGCATACATACATACATACATATATACACATCCATATATACGTCTTGATCCCTGACTAAATGCTAATGTCAAAGTTTTGTAAAGTTTTGCATGTTATTTTATCACTGCATGTTTTAAATTGGCAAGGATGAAATAAAGTATAACGGTCTCTCTCTCTCTCTCTCTCTCTCTCTCTCTCTCTCTCTCTCTCTCTCTCTCTCTCTCTCTCTCTCTCTCTCTCTCTCTCTCTCTCTCTCTCAGATGGCGGCCTACTTTGGCCACTCTGTAGTTGCTTCTGATGTCAACAACGATGGGTAGGTCTGTCTGTCTCTAGTGAAGTCAATGTGGTAATGGTTTTGTGTTGGTGGAGGTTAATGTGGTGATGGTGTTGTGTCGGTGTGAGGTTAATGTGGTGATGGTGTTGTGTCCGTGTGTAGTTAATGTGGTGATGGTGTTGTGTGTTGATGATGTTGTGTAGGTAGGGGTTAATGTGGTGTTGGTTTTGTGTGTTTTGCCAGTCGGAGGTTAATGTGGTGATGGTGTTGTGTCCGTGTGAGGTTAATTTGGTGATGGTTGGTTCCGTGTGTAGTTAATATGGTGATGGTGTTGTGTCTGGGTGAGGTAAATGTGGTGATGGTGTTGTGTCGGTGTGAGGTTAATGTGGTGATGGTGTTGTGTCCGTGTGTAGTTAATGTGGTGATGGTGTTGTGTGTTGATGATGTTGTGTAGGTAGGGGTTAATGTGGTGTTGGTTTTGTGTGTTTTGCCAGTCGGAGGTTAATGTGGTGATGGTATTGTGTGGTGATGGTGTTGTGTCCGTGTGAGGTTAATTTGGTGATGGTTGGTTCCGTGTGTAGTTAATATGGTGATGGTGTTGTGTCTGGGTGAGGTTAATGTGGTGATGGTGTTGTGTCGGTGTGAGGTTAATGTGGTGATGGTGTTGTGTCCGTGTGTAGTTAATGTGGTGATGGTGTTGTGTGTTTGTTGATGATGTTGTGTAGGTAGGGGTTAATGTGGTGTTGGTTTTGTGTGTTTTGCCAGTCGGAGGTTAATGTGGTGATGGTATTGTGTGGTGATGGTGTTGTGTCCGTGTGAGGTTAATTTGGTGATGGTTGGTTCCGTGTGTAGTTAATATGGTGATGGTGTTGTGGGGCAATGGTGTTGTGTGGTGATGGTGTTGTGTGATGATGGCGATCTGTACCAGGGAGCGTAATGTGTTACGTCTTTCAGGACTGTGGATCTGTTGGTGGGAGCTCCTCTCTTCATGGGCCGAGGCTCGGATGGCAAACTGAGGGAGGTGGGGCAGGTAAGACACACACACACACACACACACACACACACACACACACACACACACACACACACACACACACACACACACATACACATTCAGCTGCTGTAACTGAGTCCTCCCCCCCCTCCCCCATCGCAAAATCAACCAATTCCCCAGGCCTATTCTAGCCGTTGTTTTTGAGGGGGTCCTTGGTTTTTCTCCCCCATCACAATCACTCATTCTGTGGCTTTTCAAAGGACGATGTGGTCCAATTGAACCCCCCCCCCCCCCCCACACACACACACACACCCCCACACACACACACCCCTCTGCTTCCTTCTCCTCTCCCCTCTCTCTTTCGGGTAACCCAGGGCTGCAACAGTTTTTAATTGGAATAGATCGTCTTTTGTCTTCTCAATGTGTGAAGTCCAGCAGAAGTAATGCACGATCCCACACAAACACACACACACGCACGCGTGCGTTTCACACACACACAGGTGCGTTTCACACACACACATTTTCTCAAGCATTTCTGAAGTTCAAGCGCAAGAGAGCTTTATGCTGCGCACCAATAAAACTGCTTAGGATCAGTAAGGGACGCCTCTATGGAGCCAGTTTCCTGCCATAATTCAAACCTGAAAAAAAAAGTTTCAAAGGCTTGTAAGTCTGGGTTTGAAAACTCAACACCTTGTAAAAAAGGTTTTGCAACACTGAAAAAAGAGATTATAACCTGAATAAAATTCAAACAAAAATTCAAACATCTGTAAACATGATTTTGTGTTCTATTTTATCTTCTTCATCATTTTCACCAACACATTTTCAAAGTATTTTTTTTTCACAAACATGTTTTCAAAGTTCAAACAATATCACCAGCGCATTTGCAGAGTTTCAAATCTGGCACTGTTCTAACAGTGTATTACATTGTTTCCCGGTTTTGAAACCTTGTAAATGGGATTTTGCAAACAGGTGTTCATACATTGAGAAATAAGTGTTGAAAGGTTGAATATTTATTTTTAAAAACTTGTAAAGGTGTACGTTTACGCCATTGCAATGTAATTTTTTCAGAACTGACTTTTCGGCACTGACTTTTCAGAGATTTGACCACACAGGCGCAAGCTTTGAGTCATGTGAATATTGGCAGTGTTCTGTCGCGCATTCGTTTTGAAACTCCTGACAGTCAAAGTCTGAAGAAAAAAATAATGTTCCTTGGGGCGGGACCATTTAGCTCTAAACCTATTGGTTGCTCTCGGCCTTGAAAAATTGCCTTGCCCCTAATATCACGAAATTCCAGGCCTGTGTCTGTGTACCGTGGTGTTGAGGGTCAGAGGTGTGTTCCAGGTGTCTGTGTACCTGGGGAGAGGTGGTTTCTCCTTCGGTCCCGCCCAGACGCTGACTGGCTCCGAGATCTATGCCCGCTACGGCTCAGCCATCGCGGCCCTCGGAGACCTGGACATGGACGGATACAACGGTACACACATTACATACATCTGGACACACACTACCCACACACATCTGGATATACACACACTGAATACACACATCTGGATATACACACACTACACACACACCGGGAATTACACACAACTGTATATACACACATATCAGTGTTTCCCGCAGGATTTTTTTCAGCAGCGGTGGTGTGGTCCCCGATCCCTCTAGGGGGGTCCGAAAAAATTTTGTACCCTTTACATTGGAATGCATGAATCTGGTGCACTTTGAGAGGAGAATATGCACTTAAATCCTATTCAAACAGTCCTGTGTATTACTGTAGATGGGATTATTGGTGTTGTAACTTTGCCTTTTGTGTCTTCATTTACAGATTTTTATATTTTTGTATAGTAATATTTAAACAAAAAATGCCACAACGCAAATATAATTTGCACAATTTATTTACAGATTTTTGCCTAATGCTTAAACACTAAACATGGTTGCTATGCCCAAAGCATAACTGTTTTTTACATAAGACACTTTGTTCAAAAATGAAACAATTGGCAAAACACATATTTTTAAATTATAAACCTAACTAAAATTTGAAAAGGACACAGACTCACACACATGAAAAATAAAGCTAATTGAATACCAATCAGTGTGAGCCTTAGCACTACAAATAGACCTCAGGTGACCTCAGCTCCTTTGTGAGACAGTGAGAGTCAGGGGAAGAGGACAAGAGAGCGATGATAAGCTTGTTATTGCTTAAAACACTTCTTCTTAGTCTTGGGAGTCAAAAAGTGATGAGAAAATTATAAAATAAATATAAGTTATACATAATAGAAACTATTCATGATCTTTTAAGAAGTCATTAGGTTTTTTCCCTGCATTTATGCTAATGACCACATGCTTACAGGCGATTAGCATAAATCCCTAACTAAAATACGCGATGAAAACGGATTTTATATGGCAATAAAGAACAACGTCGGATCTAACAGTATGGATTCATTTTTAAAAGTTCCCGAAAATACCTAGGCTATAAATTCCTGACTGGATATAAGCTCCTGTAAAGGCTATGAGTGATTCCAAAAAGAGCGACAACACGCACACACGCACATAGGCCTACACACACACACACAATACTAGAGGAAAAACGGCACGGAGGTTGCGGTTTATAGATGCAATAAAATGATTGGGCTCAGAGGGTTTTTAACACTGGTGGTCATGTAGCGACACATTTTAGCAATTTACTTTCTCTCTCTCTCTGTCTGTCTGTCTGTCTCTCTCTCTCTCTGTCTGTCTCTCTCTTTCCTTCTTTCTTCGATCTTCCGCTTCACTCGCTACTGCTAGAATCAATGTAACTTTGCAACCGTGTAGGGTAGCCTACTGCCAACAACTGCCACACTCGCTGTGTATTTTTCTTCTTTGATGTTGGTTACGTGACGATGTGCCGCGTGCTGCGCAATTGACGTTACGCGCTGTACATTTTCTAAAAGGAGCTACGTAAAAAAAAATAAAATAAAATTAGGAGAAGGATTTTTATTGCAGCGGCGGAGAAAATTCAGCAGCGGCGGCGCGCCGCTGCTGTGTGAACGTGGGGGAAACACTGCATATGTATAGACACATCTGGATACCCACACATCTGTATACACTCACTGTTAATGCACACATCTGGATGTGCACACATCCGGATATATACACATGTGTATACATACACATGTGTGTATATGTACAGATCTGTGAATATTTACAGATGTGTTTTCATCAACAAACACAATACATTGAGAATCCCTGGTCTAAAGTGAGATGTTGATGACCCTCTCTGTCTCCAGATGTGGCGGTGTCATCCCCTTACGGGGGTCCCAAGCAGCATGGGCTGGTCTACATCCATAATGGAGGCCCCGGGGGGCCCTCCCCCTCTGCCTCACAGGTACAGCCCACCCTGTAGGGGTTTCGGTCTGGATTAGGAGGATGTGTGTTCAGTGATTACTTGGGTTATCTACCATAGATTATAGATGATGTATGTATCATAGATTATAGATGGTGAATGTATCATAAATGATAGATGTTGAGTGATGTATAATAGATTATAGATGTTGAATGTATCATAGATTATAGATGTTGAGTGATGTATAATAGATTATAGATGTTGAATGTATCATAGATTATAGATGTTGAATGTATCATAGATTATAGATGTTGAGTGATGTAGTATAGATTATAAATGATGAATGTATCATAGATTATAGATGTTGGTTTATGTATGTATCATAGATTATAGATGATGTATGTTGATGTATAAATTAGGGATGTGCATTTCTGGCAAAAATAGTACCATTCAATATTCGCTGAGTAATTGAACAATATTCGAAAATTGGTCATTCAAGAACCCCCCACGCACGCACACACGCACCTCGTATACACGCACACACAATGACACAGGGGGAGGCTTTTATGATATGTATGAAATCAATCTGTTTATTTCAACAACTGCGTTGTCAACATTCAAAATTATTTCAATGTCAGTTTAGGCAGATAAGCCTACATGCGCCAAAAACTGTCATTATCAAAAAAGTATTCACCACCGGAAGTTGTGAGGGCCCATGCAAGTGAACGGAGCGTTCAACAGCATTGGGAAGAACCGTGTAATAAATAACGATAGTCACATTCATAATTCGATTTTCTATGTGACTCCAACTCTTCGACTATTCGACGATCGTTGCCCATCCCTAGTATAAATGTAGAACGGTAATCTAACCCTTTCCTCCAGGTCCTGCAGGGTGTTTGGGCGTCCAGCTACATGCCTGCTAGCTTTGGCTACGCGATAACTGGCAACACTGATATAGACCGAAACGGATACCCAGGTACACACACACACACACACACACACACACACACACACACACACACACACACACACACACACACACACACACACACACACACACACACACACACACACACACACACACACACACACACACACTATTCAGAATATTCTCTCTCTTGTCCTCCAGATCTTATAGTTGGAGTGTTTGGGGCGGACAAGGCTGTTTTATACAGGTAACCACAGATAGAGTGAGACTCCTCTTATTAACCCCTCGACCTCCTCTGATACCAAAGATCCTGAACTCCTGCTGTCTTAATGCATGCTGTTAGACTTTAGGCCTGCTCCCTCTCTCCTCTCGCCCTCTCCTCGTCTCCTCCCCCTCTCCCTCTCCTCTGACTCTCCTCTCCCCCCCGGGTCACAAAGCAGGTCTGTGTGTCTCTATGGTGTCTCTATTGATGTTTTATTTACTATTTTGTGTGTGTGTGTGGACTCCAGGGCTCGTCCTGTCATCGGTGTGAATGCCACCCTGGACATCACTCCTCAGATCCTCAACGCAGAAGAAAAGAGCTGTACCCTTCCTGGAACTAGCACCAAGGTGTCCTGGTAGGTACACACTAGGGGTGTAACGGTACACAAAAGTCACGGTTCGGTACGTACCTCGGTTTTTAAGTCACGGTACGGTACGGTACGATACGGTACGGTTAATAGTTAAGGGGAATAAAAAAAAAAAAAAAAAAGCAGCACTGAAAACACCAATAAACTTTGTTATGGCATTTCCGTTTCTGAATTCCCAGTGAGCTGGGTTTGTACAGCTCGCTTTTTTTTTTCACAGCAACGGTGATAGTAACACCTGGATGGCGCCTTTTCAAATGCGTGTGCATGTTAAAGTGCTGTAAGTAGACACAGGGAGCCCTATCCATAGCCGGACAGCCTGTTGGAGACCCTCTCCGTAGCTTACGTGCACATCCAATATTTTTAACTATGCGTCGAAACCATGGACCTATTGGTCGACGCAACGGAGACGGCAAGGGCCAATTGCATTGCGTATCCGACATCCCGACTGAGAGCTGCTGATCTTATATCTTATACACTGTATAAGATAGATCGGGCGGCCAATTGCATTGCGTATCCGACATCCCGACTGAGAGCTGCTGAAGGGATTACGGAGTCGGAGTAGCCGACTCGCCGAGCACAGCAGGAGCGAGAAAAAAAATAAAAATAATAGTTTCACTTCTGACACCAATGTAGTGACCTCTCCGGTGACATAATGATGTCGAGTCATTAGTAGTTGAAGGTAGTTTTAATGAACCAAAACCAGGTCACTGAAACCCGTAACGACATAACCAACGGCAGAAAACCGACCCAAAACAAACCCCGGTTACCCCGGCAACCCCCAACACGGTCTCACTCGGGTGCAGGCCCCCACCCTCCTGTTCTTCCAAAGCCCTCCCCCAGCTGACCTAATGATTCGCCCCCACGCTGATTGACAAGAAGAACATTACAATACATGCACATAGAACAACTGGCATAACGGACAACGAAATATAATGCAACACATAACACAAACTATTTAACTGTCCCAGGGTCGCTATATTACTTTGGCTGAACGGTCCGGGTGGAACTCCGACTTCAAGTTTTAAATTCCGTATTGCAAAACAAGCCTTTACATTCACCATATTAACGCTATGTACGCCACATTTACGAACCGCGGTACACCTCTGTAACCGCACCGAAGTGCCTGTACCGTGACGGTTCGGTACAAATACGTGTACCGTTACACCCCTAGTACACACGCACACAGATGCACACACACGCACGCAGACACACACACACAGGCACAGTGTACACATTTGTGTCGTAGTTTGTGAAGGTGTATTGTGGTTCAGTTTTAGGGTGAAGTACTGCCTTGAGGCCGGCGGGATGGGAGCTCCAGCCATCCTGAGTAAGCCTCTCTTCTACAGCCACCATCTCTCCTCCACTCTCTCCGACAGCCACCATCTCTGCTCCACCCTCTCTCCTACGCTCACCGTCTCTCTTTCACTCTCTCGCCTACAGCCATCGTCTCTCCCCCACTCTCTCCTACAACCACCGTCTCTCCTCCACTCTCTCCTAAATCCAGCGTCTCTCCTCCACTCTCTCCTCCACTTTTTCTCCTCCAGCCACCGTCTCTCCTCCACTCTCTCTCTGCCTTCTGTTCTCTGCTTCCTCATCTCTGCCCTACTGAGGCCCTGATGTTGAATGTTGTGTTAACGTCCCTCTGATCTCTAGCCTGACTTGGAATTGGTTGTCAGGTTTCAGGGTGGACCTGGTTCTGGACCGTCTGAAACACAAGGAGGCTACCAAGCGAGTCCTGTTCCTCCACAGCGGAGCCTTCCAGTACGCAAAGAACATGAGCGTGTCCAACCGCCTTGGGTTTGCCTGCGAGGAGCTGGAGGCCTACCTCAAAGTGAGCTCCTGTGAGCACTGCCAACACCTAGCTACTAACACCTAGACGCTAAAACCCAGCCGCTATCATCTAGCTGCTAACACATAGACACCAATAGACACCAATATAGGCCCAATTCGGAAAGTCAAATCTGCTAACCTTTATGCCATCTTTCCTAAACATTTGTGGAAAAAGTCATCGGGTCAAAGCGAGATGAAAAGGTGCTTACTTTCGAACATCGGAAAAGACAGCACTGTTTCGAATGATTCTACTCCACTTTTCCCAACCGACATCATTGCGTGAAGGCGAGTATTGCTGACCTCTACCGTATCTAAAGTGAAACTACATTTTTCCAAAAATGGACTACAACAAGCACTCTTCGATCCATGCGCTCTTGTAGTATTGATTTCAATCAGGTTGTCGCCAACAGTGAGAATCACTTAGGTCTGACTTGGCCAAAGGGAATATTTTAGGCCAACTACATTTTTCCAAAAATGGACTACAACAAGCACTCTTTCGATCCATGCGCTCTTGTCGTATTGATTTCAATCAGGTTGTCGCCAACAGTGAGAATCACTTAGGTCTGACTTGGCCAAAGGGAATATTTTCGGCCACTTGAATCCCAATTCACATGTGAAAAAAAAGAGGCTAAACTTATGTTGATGCTTAAATTAACTGCCCCCAGTAGTCTTTCTTAAATGTGAAGTTGGCATTTTCTTTTCTTCTCTTCTGCTTTACCGCATCGGTCATGCGTCTTGTGCATGAGTCTGTAAACTTTGTCGGTGGCCTGTTGCTTTAAATATCGCTGCTGTGAAGGATTATGGGTTACAAACATCTTGTTTCCTTTCGTAAAGGTTGG
Organism: Gadus macrocephalus; assembly: GCF_031168955.1. Classification (NCBI taxonomy): domain Eukaryota; kingdom Metazoa; phylum Chordata; class Actinopteri; order Gadiformes; family Gadidae; genus Gadus; species Gadus macrocephalus. The sequence continues at coordinate 26,536,781 of NC_082397.1, forward strand.
TCAGGAGTAACCTATGTTAAAGGTGGGTTAAAAGTTGCATTGAGGCACCTTTCCTAAGGATTTTTAAGAATTCGAACAACCTTTCCTCCAAGTATTTCCTGGTCATCGTCAGGAAAGGAATAAACTGAATCCGTAGAGGCCTAAAGACACTAAAGGCTGATTTATACAACTCCATTAAGTGCTGTACGTAGACACGGAGACCTCTCTCCGTCATCTGGAGACCCTCTCCGTAGCTCTACATGCTCATCCAATATTTTTTAAATATCCGTCGACGCAACAGAGACAGACGGAGACGGCAAGGGCTGTGATTGGTCCACTAACAACATAATTTCCGGAATCACTTTGCACCTTATTTACTTTGCACCTTATTTACTTTGTACCTTGTCTACTTGCACATTAAGGACCAATAAAACACCAAATAAGATTTGTTACGTTTATTTACAGCACTATTTACATGGTTAGTAGTCTGCATATAAAACTATCGAGCGGCGAATTGCATTGCGTATCCAAAATCCTGACGGAGAACTTCGAATGCTTGAGGGGTATCAGTAGTCACAGAGTCGGACCAAGGATTACGGAGTCAAGAGTAGTTTACTTTGGCCTTAACAGATAGACACTAATACATGGCCGCTTACACAGAGCCGATAACATATAGACACTAACACATAGACACTAACACCTAGAAGCTAACAAACAGCCACTAACACATATGCACTAACGCATAGACACTAACACATAAATACTAACACTTGGACACTAACACGTAGACACTATTACATAGACACTATCAAATAGAAACTATCACATAGACACTAACACAGACACTAACACAAAGATACTAACACATAGACACTAAACTATAGACACTAAACTATAGACACTAACACATAGAAACTAGAGCTGTCAAGCGATTAAAATATTTAATCGTGATTAATCGCATTAATGTCATAGTTAACTCGCGATTAATCGCAATTAATCGCAAATTATTTTTCGATGCTAAATATCCCTTGATTTATTTTTCCCATAATTCTTCTCATTTTAATTCTCTTATCAACATGGTGAAGTGCATCGGCTTGCCTTGTGCAAATGATTTTTTATTGATAACAACATTGGCATATACTGATCAAAACAGGACGATACAAAAAAAGAGCCTATAGTGCAATAAAAAGACTGCTTTGAACAAATTTCATTTGAACATAGCAGTCAGGCTACTGCTTCTTTGTTTTGAGCCAAAGAAAAAAAAAAAAAATTATATTTTTATTTTTTTTAAATAAAAGAATTGCGTTAATCGCGCGATAAAAAATTTAACGCCGTTAAAATTGGTTTGCGTTAACGCCGTTAATAACGCGTTTAACTGACAGCTCTAATAGAAACACATAGTGGTGCGGGGGAAAAATCGATTCTGTTCAGTATCGTGATATTTCGCAATTATATCAATACAGTAGCGCAGTATTGCGATAAGTATTGCAATATAATTTCTTATCATTTAGTTTACGCTGATAATTTACATTTGTGTTTTACATCCACAAGGTGCTGCTTGTTGTGGTGCTTTGTTGTCTTGCATTCAACCGCAAATTCAATGAAAATGGCTTCACCATCACAACCGGTTGTACACGACAAACTCTCTTCTTTCAAATCGAAAAAATTTGGGTACATTTCTGTTTTCATCAAAGAGCGAATAGTAAAGACCTTGACATGTAGTATCCCATCTGCCTAGAATGCCACATGAAAATGAAGTACTGTGGGATTAAGACAAACTTTAGAGCCCATCTCACAAGGTTCCATTTGGAGTTAGCGGCCCCTGAGGAGGTGAAACGACCCAACGTCCTCCTACCCCCAAACAGACCTCGGACCAAACCAAAATGATAAAGTTACCTCGAAATTCCAAAAGAGTTAAGAAAATAGCTGAGGCGACTGAATCGCAATATATCGCAGAATCGAATCGAAATACTTGCTGTATTGCAATATTGAATCAAAATAATATTGAATCAAAAATATCGCAATACTATTGAATTGCACATTTTTGCAAATTCCCACCTACATAGACACTAAACTATAGACACTAACACATAGCTGAACACAGTTGCTAAATACCATATAACACTTCTCCGTCAGCAACTCTGGAGATCCGCAGGATCCACAGGTCTACCCAGAGACCGGTGCACGCACCTCTGGTGGGTCCTGACCTACGCATACGCAGAGACTAAGAGACTATTGTTTTTCGTCAACAAGACAAAATAATAAAATGTGTGCACCCGGTGAATCAAAACACTATTTTCAGTTGGCCTGTGTTACACCGACCGCCGTATATTTCAATGATTTTGCGCCATGTCATTCAACATATCTTCAATGGAGCATCCAAAGTGTGGCGGTGTGGTTGGGACCACTGGCCCATGTTACCATGAGTTGGAGGTCAAAGGCAAGCAGCTCTGCCAGTACCCAGGTTGATCTCCCTCTGTGTCTTTGTTTTAGGATGAGGGGGAGTTCCAGGATAAGATCACTCCCATCTCCGTCGTGATGGAGTTCAGTCTGGACTACAAGCTGGCAGCGGACAGCACCGGCCTGCTGCCAATCCTGGACATGAAGGCTCCTTCCAACCTCACCAAACAGGTCTGACCCCCACCATCCAGCGCTTCACACATATTGGGCTCAGAATAGTGGATTTGATCTTTATTTGTTCCCCCGACCCTGGGTTGAGACCTGGCCGCAACACTTTGGTACACCCCTTGAATTCTTCAATGCGTGCAGACTCAAGGTGGCAAGCTCTACGCTGTGTTGGAAATTAACAAACTTCCTGTGAACTACATGATTAGCCCAACGGGTTACCAACCAGGCAGGTAGCTCAACTATAGCTAAACTACAACGGGCAGGTGACAGCAGCTGTAATTACAATTAGAATTAGGGCATTTAGCAGACGCTTTTATCCAAAGCGACTTACTTCGGTTAATACTAGGGCTGGCCCGATTTATTCGAATATTCGAATACTCGTTCGGAAAATTAGTATTCGAAGTTTAAATCAGTATTCGGAGCTTTGTTTTTTGTTTTTCACGTACGTGACGTTACCAGTGCGAGGGAGCCAAACTATAAGCGTCAGCGACACCAAGCAGAGAAGCGAGAGAGGTGGAGGAAGAATAGATATCTTGTTTACCTTTACTTTATGACACAACATTAGCGGTGTCTCTGGAGGAAAGTAATCTGTGCGCTGTACAGCGCCGCGCCAATCAACTGTGACTGGCTTGCTGCAGAGCGTGAGCGTCTTGGGAATACCCGGTCAATATAATGGATATAATATGGACAATCAATATTCGGTATTTGTTATGGATTCATTGTAAAAATTCCCTGAAAAGATGCACGTTCCAGGATGAATTGAAAAGCTCCCGTAAGGGCTGAGATGGCAGAGAACAGCTGATTTGGAACGGAGCAACAGCTGTTCGCTTTCACAGGGAAAAACTAAGGAATTTCAACCTACTTAGGCCTATTAATTAACGTTCAAAAGCTATTAAATCTTCAACAAAATATGCAGATACTGTCAAAATCGGTTCCAGGGAATATATAGGGATTATTAATGTTGTTTTTGTTGGTGTTTCTTTCTGGAACGAGTATTCGAATATTCGCTCGGAAAAACCAACGAGTATTCGAAGCCTGAAAAATGGCATTCGGGTCAGCCCTAGTTAATACACACATTGACACACCGACGGCAGAGTCAACCTTGCAAGGCGACAGCCAGCTCGTCAGGAGCAGTTAGGGTTAAGTGTCTTGCTCAGGGACACATCAACACTATAGCTAGGAGGAGCTGGGGATCGAACTAGCAACCATTCAGTTACAAGACAACTGCTCTACTTCCTGAGCTAAGCCAACCCCTGTTATCTCCTCCAGGCTCACATCTTGCTGGACTGTGGTGAAGACAACATCTGTAAGCCCGACCTCAGGCTGTCTGTGAAGAGGTAAGTCCTCCTTAAAGGGTTGGGCTGCTGCACAATGTGCAGTGTACTCAGCCTGTCAAACTGCCGCACTCACTACAACAAATAAAACTGGGTGGGCTGTGAGTTAAGTGTAAGGATGAGGGTGAGTGTTAGTTAAGTGTAAGGATGAGGATGAGTGTTAGTTAAGTGTAAGGATGAGGGTGGGTGTTAGTTCAGTGTAAGGGTGAGTGTTAGTTAAGTGTAAGGAAGAGGGTGACTGTTAGTTGAGTGTATGGTGAGGGTGAGTGTTAAGTGTATGGATGAGGTTGTTTCACCCAGCAGCTCGTCGGGCGGTGTGTTGTGTTCATGCGACAGAAAGCAGCTGTACATCGGTTTAGGGTTAGGGTTAGTGGGTCTCAGCTGTGTGTGTTTTTGTTCCAGCGACAGGAAGCAGCTGTACATCGGGTTAGGGTAAGGGTTAGGGTTAGGGTTAGGGTTAGTGGGTCTCAGCTGTGTGTGTTGTGTTCCAGCGACAGGAAGCAGCTGTACATCGGCGACGACAACGAGCTGACCCTGGAGATCAGCGCAGAGAACTGGGGGGAGGGGGCGTACGAGGCCGAACTACGCGTCTTTCCGCCCCCCCAGGCCGACTACACCACGGTGGTCCGCAGCCAGGTGGGACATGGTCGTAAGGTATCAAGAGTCCAGATGGGACAAGGGTCGTAAGGTCACTAGAGTCTAGATATGTGAGACCTCCTGGTTAGAGGCGGGACACATTAAGGAACAACAGAGAATCCGCTCTGACTGGCTGGGCTCTGAGTGACACAAACCAGCGCCGCCCGGTTGGCTGGCTGGTGTGGGGGGCGGCATTTGGTGTTGAGAGGAAGAATCTTGTAAACTAAGAGATAACTTCTGGACAGAATTTTTTCATTTATCAGTTATTTATAATTTATTGATAACTTTATTGTACTGAGCCAGGCTATGTCTGGGTGGTAATAAAGTACTGGGCCAGGCTATCTGCTGGGTGGTAATGAAGTACTGGGCCAGGCTATGCTCTGGGTGGTAATGTACCTGTTTTTTTCAGGCTCTATCCAGGCTGTCATGTAACTCCAAGAAGGATAACGAGACCAGAGTGGTGGTGTGTGAGCTGGGAAACCCCATGAAGGGAGGAGCCAAGGTCCGTCATCAGTTAACACATTTACCACCAAGTCTTCTGAACCACATCTCTTACTGCATCGGCCCTGTCCAAGCTGGTTAACTTGTTATCTCATCCACTTATCCACTTAGTATAGGAATTCATTAGTAAACACTCCATAGTCAACTATTGAAGGAACTTGTCATTCTGAGAATAGAGGGAGTTAGTTATGCCAACCTATTCCTCTTTCATGTGTTGATGGGCTGTTGTTACAACCTGCTGCGCTGTGATTGGCCAGGTCCTGGCGGAGCTGCGCTTCAGTGTCCACCAGCTGTCAGAACATGACACCTTCGTCCAGTTTGACCTGCAGATCTTCAGGTAGACCCCCGTTTGTCCCTGGTAGACCCTGTGTCGCTGGGAGACCCCGAGACTCTGGTAGACCCTGCGTGTCTCTGGTAGACCCTGCGTGTCTCTGGTAGACCCTGTGTGTCTCTAGACCCTGTGTGTCTCTGGTAGACCCCGTGTGTCCCTAGAGGCTGTGTGTCTCTGGTAGACCCTGTGTGTCTCTGGTAGACCCCGTGTGTCTCTGGTAGACCTCGTGTGTCTCTGGTAGACCCCGTGTGTCTCTGGTAGACCTCGTGTGTCTCTGGTAGACCCTGTGTGTCTCTGGTAGACCCTGTGTGTCTCTGGTAGACCCTGTGTGTCTCTGGTAGACCTCGTGTGTCTCTGGTAGACCCTGTGTCTCTGGTAGACCCTGTGTGTCCTTAGATCCCGTGTCTCTGTAGACCCTGTGTGTCTGGTAGACCCTGTGTGTCTCTAGACCCTGTGTGTCTCTAGACCCTGTGTGTCTCTGGTAGACCCTGTGTCTCTGGTAGACCTTGTGTCTCTGGCAGACCCTGTGTGTCTCTAGTAGACCCTGTGCGTCTATGGTAGATCCCGTGTGTCTCTAGACCCTGTCAGTCTCTAGACCCTGTGTATCTCTGGTAGGCCCATTGTGTCTCTAGATCCTGTGTGTCTCTGGTAGAGACCCCTTGTGGCTCTAGACTCTGTGGGTCTCGCGACCCGGTGTGTCTCTAGACCCTGTGTGTCTCTAGACCCCGAGTGTCTCTGGTAGACCATGTGTATTTTTAGACCCTGTGTGTCTAGACCCTGTGTGTCACTGGTAGGCCTAGTGTGTCTCTGGAAGACCCTGTGTGTCTCTGGTAGACGTCATTTACATTATGAATGACGCTGAAGGAAAGTTGTGTGGTTTCAGCTCCAACCAGTTCAACAACAGTAGCCCACTGGTATCCAGCAGGACCAACCTGACTGTGCTGGCCAAGGTCAACATCAGAGGGTGACCGACACGCACGCACACACACACAAACACACACACACACACACATCTCATACCCCCCCTGCCCCCCCTACACACACACACACACACACACACACACACACACACACACACACACACACACACACACACACACACACACACACATACACACACATACACACACACACACACACACACACACACACACACACACACACACACACACACACACACTCAACTCCTACCCCTCCATACAAACACAAACTAACACACACATTATGACAAAATACAAATCCAGACTAGAAATTGACTATACACTGTCGCGTTAATTCAGTGTGTGTGTGTGTGTGTGTGTGTGTGTGTGTGTGTGTGTGTGTGTGTGTGTGTGTGTGTGTGTGTGTGTGTGTGTGTGTGTGTGTGTGTGTGTGTGTGTGTGTGTGTGTGTGTGTGTGTGCGCAGCGCGTCTGTTCCAGACCAGGTGTTGTTACCAATAGCCAACTGGAAGCCCAGAAACCCCCCGGTGTCAGGAGACGACATCGGACCCCAGATACTACACGTATACGAGGTACTCACTCACTCACTCACTCACTCACTCACTCACTCACTCACTCACTCACCTACAATATGATGTCATCTGTCTCCAGCTTCGCAACAGTGGTCCCAGTGCATTCAGTAAGGCCATGCTGGTGGTGGACTGGCCATATCTCTATGGCAACGGCTCTCTGCTTGACATCATTTCCTATGACGTCGACGGACCAATCAACTGCACCACAGACGTGGAGATAAACACCTTCAACGTGTCCGTAAGTTACACACACACAGATTGTTTTTGCTGTTCATTGGGTTTAAGGTAGAGCTTGATGAGGTAGGAGGAGGTTTGAAGGGATACACCCAGATATCTGGAAGGGTTAAGGTTAGGGTTAGGGTTAGATAACCCTCGAGACTAGCCCTAACCCTAACCCTAATAATATCACTCAGTTGAAGCTCTACTATGCGCGTATGGCCATGAGAGTCTGACACAAGAGCTCATAACATTAGTTCTGGTTATACGGGTGTATTGTACCAGTTCAGAGAGGTATCATATGAGGGCATGTTCACTGGCGTCATAATCATTTGAAAGAAGGAATAGAGTCAAGAAGTTGAGCACTCCCATCTGTTGGTATTATGACCAACAGATGGTACACAGCACACACACACGCATAGCTGACACAAAGCAAACACTTATTGTATTTAGTTTTATATTATAGCCTACGTAAAGTGGAATCAATATGTTTATAAGACTGTTCATTTATTGGTTGATTTCAGACAGATATCCATGATGATGATTCAGTTTGACCTTTAACAGTCCTCGTTTTTCCATTCTAAATCTCAATAGCTGATTGAGAGCTGATTTTTTTAGATTAGTTTTGTTTACACATTTTATTATTTTACACCGAGTGCCGCACAATGTCCTTGATATAAAAATAACTATAAGCAGTCTTATTGTGTGAAATATGATTTGATGTCCAGGCTTTAGAACATCTGAAATAAATTAATCCTATTTGTTTGTTAATCGAATATCGTCAACCTAAAATCACAGCGGTGCGCTTTGATCAAAACATCCTCTAACTTACCAAAGATATAGTCATTGTAGGAATGAACAAAGAATAAGGAAACCCAGCTGGTGAGAACTCTAGCCATTCTCTGTGGAGATCCAGCGAAGAGTCTGGGCCGCTGGTTTAGAGGGCTTCTGCTCAATGCTTCATCTAGCGAGCTACATAGTAGAAAAAATGGCGGCAGTCCATACCGTGGGGAGCCAGCGTTCAGAGCCATAGTTCTGCTTTTGATCAACAATACATTTTAGCTTTGTTGGTAAATGGCCGACAGTGGGGGTACATTCCTTTTCATCTGCTGTTAGAGAGATCCATACTGGCCCTACTCACTGTGCTGAGTTTGGAATAGGGCCCGACCGATTCATCGGCCTGCCGATTTAATCGGCCGATTATAGCCTTTTTGAAAATAATCAACATCTGCCAAAAAGAAGCCGATTATAACCGACTTTTTTTTCTTTTCTTTTTTTTTCAGAAATGTTATTGCGCTTAGTATCCTGCAGATTGCGCTCCTACTCGCCTTGCTAACTAACAACTTTAGCTGGAGTAAAAAAGAGGAGATTGAATTTTACCGTACAACATGAAAGCACGCTCGCTCAGGCAGCTGCGCGCTCACCTCACCAATGTACACAAGACGCGTTGTTTGAGCATGTTGTGCCTGTTTTTCTTTAGGTCCCAGGCCATGTTAATTTGTTATACTGTAGACTCTAACGGTGAGACCATACTGCTCAGCACGCAGGTGTTAGTCACTGCTCACGAGCGCAGCACATTGGGAGTTAGTTATTTATTTTACATTTTACATTACACACATTTTTGACTGTAACTGTATTCTAAAACACTCAAAGGTTCTGCATTCAATTCACATATTCGTCAAAAGTGTTTAAAGTATATTTAAGGTATCAAATACTACGTTTTATAGGCTTTTTTTTGTTTTGTTTTTAATCGGCCGATTAAATCGTAATCTTAATTTTTCTCTGAAAATAATCGGCATCGGCATCGGCACTCAAAAAACAATATCGGTCGGGCCCTAGTTTGGAATAAACAATTAGTCTGAATCTGGTAACCAGACGCATTGGTGATACTGGCATACTGTATGTGTCTGGCCCCCACTCGTTAAGACATAGGGCCTAACAAGAGGCCCTTGTTAGGACAGAGGGCCTTAACAAGAGGCCTCCAGCAGACTTGGCCCCCCCTTCGTTAAGACAAAGGGCCTTAACAAGAGGCCCTCAGCAGACCTGGCTCCCCCTCGTTAAGACAGAGGGCCTTAACAAGAGGCCTCCAGCAGACATGGGGTGCATCTGAATACTAAGTATATACTACTTCTGTGCAGTGTCTACTACTTGACCGTTAATGTAGTACGTTCTACAGCTTTGCGTAGAATGCCTCAGAACGCTTCCGAACACCAACAAAACGCCACCGGATGTTTTGAGATTACGTATTTCCCCTGTGTGCTGCACATCAGATGCCAGCAAAATTAAGTCACCTGCGATAATTTACAGACTTTTTTATTTATTTTTCACCAAAGCGTTCTTCTTCTTCGGTTACCAGACTCCGGCTGAAATGTGGGATAGTGTAGTGACCTACCGTTGTATACTGTGGCGGTAGTATGCATTCTGAAACTTTTTGCCTTCTACACAATGCGTACTGGGCATTCGGACGCGCTATATTTGTGACGTACTACAAAATGCCTACTATATAACAGTCAAGTATGAGTATTCGGATGCAGCCTTGGCCTCCCCTCGTTAAGACAGAGGGCCTTAACAAGAAGGCCTCGTTAAGACAGAGAGCCTTAACGAGCGGCCTCCTGCAGACCTTGGGAGGGGCCAATCACAAGCGTCAGTCAAATAAGACGCTTAGAGATGATACCTCCACGGTCCACAGGTGCCTCCTATGGGAGCGCCACATTGGCATAAAGAACCAAGATGGATCCTGCGGACGTCTTGGACTCCTTTCTTAAACGTTTTAGGTTGTTCATCGCAAGTGTGAATGATCCATCTGGGGCAGTATTATTTGGAATGAAGGTACAACCCATTTCACCTATAAGAGCACAAACTCCCCCCTTTTCTGCTAAAAGCCAATCTAAAGCCTGTCAGTTCTGCCAAGCCACAGCTTTAAGAAGTATATATTCTCTCATATTTCATTTATACTTTCTGTTATAGCCCCATGTATTCCTGACGTTACTGTTAAACACCATTTCATTGGATTAAATTGGATATGTACTTCACACCGATTTTTCCTATGCGCATGTTCATAATTCTGGCGGAAGGTTAATGCACATAACGGTTGGTTATCCAACATAACAGTATACACAAATTCATTAACCTGGTTCTGCAGTGGTACCTCAGCATATAAGACTATTTGTTGTTGTTTCTTGTTGACTATTCCTGAGTGAGTTGGGGCCGGATTGTCCTGTGTTTCTCTCTGGCTTCCTTCCGTACCAGCCCCTGATTCCTGGCTCTTCCAGGTCTGTGTTGTCTCCGTGGTTTCATCCTTCCTCGGCATCTGTCCTTGTGCCAGCGGAATCTGTCACAACCCGTAAAGCAGGGGTCTTCAATTAAAATTTAACAAGGTCCAGTTACTAAAAATTCCTTCCAAGAAAGGTCCGAACCAACCACGTCATAATAGCCTTCTTTTGTCAAATACAATCAACACAGCATATTACCTTATAATTTCAGGTGTGTTTATTTCCAATTTCCAAATAGCTTACTTTTAACCATGAAAGACAAAGTGCATTAGGCCTACATTTCAAGTAAGCAAAACAGGTACACCAGGCCTACATTTCAAATAAACACAAAAAAAGAGCATTAGGCCTTCATTTCAAGCAAGCAAAACAGTGTCTCAAGTGGTGTTAGACCCAACAGGTCCTCACAGATCTCTTTCTTGTCTTGATAAAACAATCGCACAACCAAAAGCTGGGCATATCCGTTACATCTGAAGACTCATCAATGGCTAAGGATGGGGCACTCTGAACAGCAGCATGAAGCTGACAGTGCGTCATCTAATAACATTTCAGATTTTCTGGTTGTCGTTGCTGCTCACATTGGGATTTGCTTTATTTTTTCACACAATTCATCCCTTTGTTTACCTTCAAATAACGTCTCGGCAGCGGCGTTCAAGCAGTCCTTCACAACAGTCATGTCACTGAAAGTTTTTTTATGTTGCCCCAAAATCCATGCAATCTTAAGTGAGCATTCATTTGCCAGTTGCTGGCCTGTAAATGAGTATGTGAAGACACGCGTAGACCTCTCATACTGAGCTCTCAGCTCGGATATTTTCCACGCTCTTACTTCTGACTTCTGGGGATACTTTTCCTCGAAGGATCTTTGTTTGGATTCGTAATGCCGCATATTCTATTTTTATCAGCGCCACGGTTTCAACACATAAAAGACACAACAAAGGTTTTGTACTGCCTTGCGGGAGAATGAACATGTATTGGTCAGTCCATTCATCTTTAAAATGTCTGTTTTCAGGTTCAAATTTCCTTATTTTCGAGCAAGCCATTTTCTCATTCCAAATCCCTCTTCCGGTAAACAAAAAATTTGATTGGCTATTATTTGAGTGACGCTATTATGCACATGCCGTGACAAACGGAGGGAGGGGGGGAGTTCGGTGAGTGCATGATCTTCGCTTTGTGAAGATCATTGCTTTTTGCTGTTTTTATGCTGTACAACAGACTATTCTGCCTTTCAATTTGTATTTCAGTGAGAAATGATTTTACTAACATAATCATGCTTTGTATAGTGAAATCATAAAAAAAAAAATATATATATATATATATATATAGATATATTATTATTATTTTTTAATTGGTCATGGGTCTGGATAGGAACATCACTTGGTCCGGATCCGGACCGCGGTCCGCCGTTTGGAGATGCCTGCCGTAAAGGATCAGGAACAGGCTCCCCGTTTTCAGCATCATCATGTTGCTGTATCTCTTGGCTCGACTGGATCTGGTCCTGGGGCAGCTGGTCAGCCCCAGGTGTGTCTGCGTCTGGCTCCTCCTCCTCACGCTCATCCCTGGGTTGAGCGGCTTTTGTGCAGTGGTTGAGATGATACCACGTGGCACTTCCTTCCACTTGGATGGCTGTTGGTGTTGCGTTGGTGACTTTGTATGGTCCTTCTCTCCTGTTCCACTTTCTCCTGAACATCCTGAGGTACACTTGGTCACCTGGCTCCACCCTCCTTGGTGGCTCCTTCTCCAACTCTGGAACTCTGTCTTTCTCTTGTTGAAAAATAAGCCTGTGTATGCCAGTTAGTTGTCCCATATAGCGTCTTAATTCAGTTTCCAATTGTTCTAATGGAGGTCCTTTATGAGGCCCTCGAATGACAGGTGAAGGCATGGGTCGACCCGTAAGCATTTCATGCGGGGTTAGATGCGTTGTTCTGTTAGTTTTCATGCGATAACTCATTAGTGTCAGTCGTAGTGCATTAGCCCTTTAATTTAGTACTCTAATTTAATTTTGTTAATCTTTGTCTTAAGCGTCCCATTCCTCTCTCCACCATACCTTGTGGTTTGAGGATTGTAGACACAGACTAGTCTTTATTTGACATGCAGATGTTAAATCACTTGTTTGAGTGTTTTCTGAATAAACGCTGCCCTATCGCCTGAGCTAATTTGTGACGGAATTCCAAACCTTGGCATGACTTCTCTAGTCAAAAACTTGATTACCGTAGCCGCACTTTGGTCTTCTGATGGGACTGCTTCTACCCATCTGTTTTTTCAAATATTTCACACTCATTTAGCTGGATGTCAATCATTGTTTGCAAGTATGGTGAAGAAAAACCTTGTTTTCCAATTTTTTCCTAATTCTCCTCAATACCTCCCCCCTTGCGCAATGGTCAAAACCATGCGCATTAAATGATAAACAAATCTAAGAACGCCGTTGGTGCACCCAACGTCGAAACATCTAACCGTAAGCATCAGTAAACTAAAACCAATCTTTTGGGAAGGGAAATCGAAACCAGTATGTCCAAATCCAAAGCCCAATATGGGTGGGTTTACCATCAGCCGCCTGAAACCACGCTGTTCCAAAGTCATGCACTAAACCGAAAAAACTTACATGCGTTAGTGGGCTTCTATACCACAAAGGTAAATTAAAATAAAATAAAATAAAACAAAACGCAACATGCCCCGTTCCAAGACCACCTCTGCTGCCAGAGCTGACATATCTGACTCCTGTTCCCCCTCTACCTTTCACCAGCCGGCTTTTCCTATGATGGTTGCAGTTCGTCACTTCATGATCAAGTGAGCCAGTGCTCACAGTGACTCTGCCAAGTAATCGTGACTGTCCCTGTTTTAGGTTGTCCCGGGCTTCAAGGTGGGATCTTACCCGTCGTTGGCTAACCAGCCTTCCATACTGGCTTATTGCAGGATGCCGTACCTGGGATACGATCAATCCCCACCTATATGGTGGTATAGATCGCAAAGTGGAGGGATGGAGACAGAGTCTTCAGCCGCATCTGCCCTATGCAGCCATGTTTGTGCGTAATGAATACACATCAGGGCGACTATAAAACAAAAGATAATTTATCAGAGTTAAAATTATTAAAGTGTTGCAGCAGCATTAGTGGCATTTGAAGGTAAACCCACTACTTCCGAATCCAATTTCACAACATAGCATGTATGACTCCTTCCCAGCAGATGTGGCGTCAATCCACCTATTGTCCTTAACTAGGGAGATGTGAAAGAAAACAAAAATCACAATATTAAAACTTGCATTTTCTTTACATTCCTCTCCCTTCTCCAAACACCTTCTCCCTCTGATCCAACCCGTTGTCTCACCAGTGCTCTGTGTACCAAGATGTAATGATCTATACCACATGGTGTTCCGACGCGATGCAGAGTCTCCAAGAACCACAGAATCACCGATCCCAGTGGTGGTTGTACGTTTTTTCTAAAACAGTGGACATAGGTTACATTCAGGAACCGATTACAGAGTACATTCAAGCGCACAAATAATCTATTCAGTACAATGCAAATTCAGTCTCTCTCTCACTCTCTCTCTTACTCACTCACTCACTCACTCACTCACTCACTCACTCACTCACTCACATATACACCTTAAAATAAGAATTCTCAGATTGTCATCCTTGGAGCTGTCATAGGTATTAACGGCGTGTGTTCCGAGAATCCTAAAGTGTTGGTGAATTTTCCTGCCATGGGGAGGTGAGAGGCATAATTTGGACCTACGCAAGTGTAAGTGGCTGCAGTTTTGGTTCCTCATCAGCTTGTTTTTTGATCGCTACAAGCTGACCCTCCCCCTGTGGATTCTCTGAGCACCCCTAGTATCCCTGACCCATAAAGGGACCTGCCTGTCCCTGGTCGCTGTTACCCTGTGTTTGCTTTGGTGGAAAAGGGTTAATCAAACAATCTTTCTTAATATGTCCTTCCTGGTTGCACCCAAAACATATTAAAGGACCTCTGCGTTGTACTTGGGATTCCTGTTTTGGATTGTTTTTATACTGTTCTTTCGGCCCCTTATAGTGATTCTGCCTATTTTTATTTGTGGGGTTCCCATAATTATGGATGTGAACATGTGTGACGGGTGGAGAAGGTGACTGTTGGCTCTGAGGCTGTTGTACTGGGGGAGAGAATGCCTGCTGTCCATCAACTAGAGTAGGATAACTTCCTGTTGACGTGTGGGGTGCTCTTTGTAATGCTTTACTGCAGACAGGCCCCTCTGTCTCTGGGTTGCATTTCTTATCTTCTTCATTTAGTGTGACTTCCCCTTTAATTTTTACCGTGCCTATTAGCAATGGGTACAATGATGCTGGTTTGCACAGCGGTGGCTCAACCTTCAGAGGCAATGGTTGAGCCTTGTTGTTATTAGCTATTATTTCTCCCGCCACTCTCTGTAATGTTCGCCATCTCTCTCCTTCCTCTAGGAACAAAGCTAGATCTAACTTTTCCCTGTCCCTCTTTGCTGAGGCTGTTTTTCCACTTCTGTTATCTATGTAATTCCTTATTACTACCTCCATGTTCCTATACATTATTGGATCAAAATTCCCTCCCATGGGCCATATAGTGCCTGATCCTTCTGTCCTTTCTTCCCATTTCTCAGAGATCTTTTTCATCTCACCTTTGAGCAATAGACGGTCTCTACTCAAAATCTCTACCGCTGTTGGTGCCATTTTTAATTATTACTTTATTACTTTATTTATTTTTTCTGAAATACACTATTTATTAATACAATTTATTTGAGTTTATTCTAATAGTTAGTTTAAATACTTTATTATCTCTAAGCTACAAATGTGAACTCTTCCCCGGCGCTCTTCTCCGGCGCTCTTCTCCCTCCCGAAGATTGGAATGTGGCCCCAACCCTTCACTGTTATCAATTCTCAACCCTGCCTTACAGGCTCCTGCTCGTCCCCTGTGTGTGCTCATGCACATGAAGTTAGAGTCAGCGCGATTATGTTTAAGTCAAAGAAGATTCACACATTTATTCATTACTTCAACAAATTAACTATTCTCTATCCGTCTAATTTATTTATGATTATCAACTACTTTAAACAAATTAACTATTCTCTGTCCGCCTAATTTATTTATGACAGAATCAACAAAAAATAAACCGGGTTGTAAAAATACAGACAATAAACCGATTCATACAATTTTTATATTATATTGAAAAATGTCAGAATTGTTTGTAATTAATTACAAATAAAAGGTTGACCGAGCGTAAAAACTGGCCTTTTGATTAAAACATGAACGGTCGGATGGATAATCAATCAACCAGAATTTCAAACAAGAACCTATTGCCACACAGCACCAAGATCAGAGTTACAGACTGGCCCTTTAGATCCAACACTGCAGCGTGATTGGAAGATTAGCGGGTCAAACTCATTCAAACGGAACGTCAAACAACAAGCCCATTCTTTTAAAATAATGGCTGAATACATAACCAGTCGAACAGATCAAGAGCAAACAAGAAACTTCTCAAAACACCAAGATCAGGATTAGCTAATCACCTGAAGCGGTATCCCAACCAAGAGACTTATCTATTCAAAAAGTGCGAGAAGCCTGTTTTCTCAAAATAGCAAGATCGGAATCAGAAATTCACCATCATTGGTGCAGGATCTGCAGGTCAACTGCCCCAAGATGAGAATTTAAAATTCACTAGTCAGCATCCCAAGAAAGCTCCTCAAATAAAAACGACTGAATTCATTCCCAACTGACAACTCAACTCCAAATAGGATACTGTCAGAAAGAAATCCTACAGGTCTGTTTCTTTCGACCTGCGGGCCTGCTGGCCCTGTCCTTGTTAGAACTTTCCACAAATTCGTTCCTCCACAAGACAGTCACAGGACTTACAGTAGGCCTATTTAACCAAAACACCAAAACACCAAATAAAAACAACTCGTATCAAAATAGGGAGCCACAAAGCGTCTTGGTCATTTAGAACCACAGCGCCTAGGACCTATGTGCGCGCGCACGTCAATCTCTCCCGGAGCCCCCGTATCTCTCACTCGCTCATTTATCTATAATTTTGGTTTGTTTGATCGAAGAGACACTTTACCTGCTGCTGAGCGTTGCAGACGGGGCAAGAACAGATCAAACGACTCTATATCCTATATATGGCAAGACTTACCCTTGAGCTCTGGTCGTATGATCCGTTCGCGTCCCGTCCTCTGGCCCGGCAGCTGGCGAGTCCCTATTTCATCCTGTTCGTGACGCCAATATGTTGAAGATTAATCGAGATATAAAACACTTAGACTAATTCAAGAGAGAGAGAGTAAAATAAATCGAGGGGTCCGGAGCAAGAATTGACAAAAGACTTTATCGTGAAGAAAAACAACAACGATAACAGCCTGAGTAGATCTATAGAGTCACTGCTCGTCAACAGATTCCAGCCTCTTCTTAAACACACAATAGCACAGTACTCAGCGCAGTTTCTTGTTTTCGGTGTCCACACATAATCAAACACAAATTCTTCTAAACAGATGGTCACCGAGATAGTCGAGGACCCAGGAAGTGGAGTCAGCATGCATTGTCTCAGTAGCTTCCTGCTCTTGGGGTTGGGCCCCAACTCCTGCTCTGACCCAAGACTCCCAGGCCTCGTGACCAGCCCTGGATCAGAATCCAGAGACGCTTTAAATGTTTTCTACCATTAGATATACAAGCCTAATAATAATCATGGTTTACCATAGAATATAATCATTAATTTCTACCACAACGTGTCCCACATGTCCTGCCTTCTAACTACACTGTGTGTGTAGAAGCTGGTCTCCGTGGAGAAGCCTGGAGACCGAGGGAACGAGGGCCGGCAGCCAAACCACATCCACAAGAGGGCCCTGGAGGAGCCCCGGCCCCAGGACCACCTGCAGATCCTGGTAAAACACACACACACACCCCGTTAATGTGAACTATACACTGTGGAGACATTGTGGGTCTCCGCCGCCAGAGACACGCAGTGTGTGTGTGTGTGTGTGTGTGTGTGTGTGTGTGTGTGTGTGTGTGTGTGTGTGTGTGTGTGTGTGTGTGTGTGTGTGTGTGTGTGTGTAGGACTGCACCACTGCATCATGCCTGAAGCTGCGTTGCCAGGTTGGCCGCCTGGAGCGAAACCAGGGTGCGACGCTGTTCATCTACTCAAGACTGGCCGTCAACAACTTCCTCAGGGTACCAGACACTATATATATACATTATATAGAGGGATATATCAGTCTACGTCACTCTACGTCACTCCCCGCTTTACGCGCATGTCGTTGGCAGAAAGAGACAAGAGCCACAATCATGTCTTGTCGTGAGATCTGTTGTACAAACCCTTTAAATAAGACTGATTATCCCATTATTCTACTTCTTGGTTGCCAACATAATAAAACAATTCAAATACCTTAATAATTATGCTTTTTCTTATTCGTATTGCATGCTTATTAAATGTATACTCTGTTTGAGTCAAATAGTAGTCCCCTTTAATTACGATCGATCAAACATGTTTTGGACACCTCGAAGGGCATTATCCCGCTTATACCATGGTCACTTGCCAAGGAAAAGAAATGAAGAGCATTCATTTATATTTTCATGCGTTTTACAATCCAAATATAAAGTTTTTCACATAAATAGGACGGACCATAGCTACGACTTGGCAACGGTAGGTATTCTAGTCCGCTGAGCTATGAGCCAGAGAGCAAACGTTATGGATTGTACATATTTATAATACGAAATTCGTCCCAGCCTTTATACCACAGATACTCTAGGGTCTATAGCAGGGGTCTTCAATTACAATTTAACAGGGTCCAGTTACTAAAAATTCCTTCCAAGAAAGGTCCGAACCAACCACGTCATAATAGCCTTCTTTTGTCAAATACAATCAACACGGCATATTACCTTATAATTTCAGGTGTGTTTATTTCCAATTTCCAAATAGCTTACTTTTAACCATGAAAGACAAAGTGCATTAGGCCTTCATTTCAAGCAAGCAAAACAGTGTCTCAAGTGGTGTTAGACCCAACAGGTCCTCACAGATCTCTTTCTTGTCTTGATAAAACAATCGCACAACCAAAAGCTGGGCATATCCGTTACATCTGAAGACTCATCAATGGCTAAGGATGGGGCACTCTGAACAGCAGCATGAAGCTGACAGTGCGTCATCTAATAACATTTCAGGCATGCGGCCCGCGGGCCGCCAGTTGCCAATCCCTGCTATACACTATATATACATACTATATTTAATATATACTATACATTACATATACAATATGTACTAAATGTAATATATGATCTACAAACACTCTTACATCTACGCAAGACTGGCTATCTAGAGTGTATTATATACTGTATATTTATATAAAGTATATGTTCACCATACACACTTTTCACTGCATGTGTTATCTAGTGATTTAGTTTTAGTATCAACACACTTTCGTATGCAAATCCATCTAACAGAATGCGTGTGTGTGTGTGTGTGTGTGTGTGTGTGTGTGTGTGTGTGTGTGTGTGTGTGTGTGTGTGTGTGTGTGTGTGTGTGTGTGTGTGTGTGTGTGTGTGTGTGTGTGTGCACAGGCAGAGAACCAGAACAGGTCCTACACGGTGAGGTCTTCAGCCTCCTTTAGTGTGATCGAGATGCCGTACAAGAAGCTGGTGTCTGAGATGCCCTCCAACAGCACCACCGTGAGTCCAGGGCCCGGGGCCATCTGAGTGTTAGAACACACCCAGTAGGGGGCGTGTTTCTGATTGGAACACACCCAGTAGGGGGGCGTGTTTCTGATTGGAACACACCCAGTAGGGGGCGTGTTTCTGATTGGAACACACCCAGTAGGGGGGCGTGTTTCTGATTGGAACACACCCAGGAGGGGGCGTGTTTCTGATTGGAACACACCCAGTCGGGGGGCGTGTTTCTGATTGGAACACATCCCGTAGGGGGGCGTGGTTCTGATTGGACCCGGTAGGGGGCGTGGTTCTGACCAGGTGTTTAGCAGTGCCACCAGTGAATTGACTGCTCTGCTGGTCGTCTCTATCCTCTCTGTCCTCTGTCCTCTCTGTCCTCTATCCTCTCTTTCCACTCCGCCTCTCTATCTCCTCATTACATGAGCGTCTCGGTGCTCTCAGGTTAATAAAATTGTTATCTATCTCCAGGTTAATAAAGTTATGAACTATTTCCAGGTTAATAAAGTTGTTGTCTATCTCCAGGTTTATCAAGTTGTTAACTATCTCCAGGTTAATAAAGTTGTTATCCATCTATCAGTTGAGCGTCTCGGTGCTCTGGTTGACTGACATGCCCCCCCCCGTCCCGGGCTGGATCGTAGCGCTTGCTGTCCTGGCCGGACTCCTGCTGTTGGCCCTGCTCATCTTCATCATGTACAAGGTAACTCCTCTTCATCATGTTCAAGGTAACTCCTCTATGGTATACTCCTCTTCATCAGGTAACTCCTTATATGGTATACTCCTCTTCATCATGTTTAAGGGCTATATACACACACGATAAGTGTGTCTTCATCATCATCCAATCTAATGTACACCTTCTTCTCCTCCTCTCCTCCCCTCATGTCTCCTCCTCTCTTCCTTTCATGTCTCCTCCTCTCTTCTCCTCCTATAGGTGGGTTTCTTCAAGAGGGTGCGACCCCCGCAGGAGGACTGTACGGAGAAGGAGCAGCTGCAGCCGGAGGAGAACGGCAACGCCGATGCCTAGTGGCGCTCCGGGAACACCTACTACTTGGAGGATTCTGGGTGACGTAGTCGCGTCCCCTGACGATACGACTGCGCTCCAGTGCCATGATGTAGTTCGATTTCCTTTGATGTGGTGATGATCCCATGTTGTTTCCTACTGAGTAAACCTGCAGCAGGTCTATTAACACCAAACATCACACAAAACTTACAATGCTTACTTTCAATTTCAGAATAAGCTGATTTATGGTGGATAGTGTGGTGGTTTTCAAACTTGCATTTCTGCCTTTAATTGAGATGAATTAACCCATAGCTCAGCAAAGTAATGATTTATAAATCACGTCTTGGGTTCTAGCTGCCGCCTGTAGATCATGGCTGCTATTAAGTTTGGCTCAAGCACCGGCAGTCATTTATTTACAGCTTTTGTGTGCAAATTATTCCAATTATTCTGTCTATATGTGCTTTCTTTCTATAAGGTGTGTGATTTAGCTTCTCACTAAACACATTAAATGATAATGAGCGTTGTTGTGTGCGCCACACACTGCGGTGTTATGAGATGGACTGTGTGTGTTAATGTCCGGTCCAAGAAGCTTAATCCTCTTGGACCGGACATCAAAATCAACCGCTTGCTAAACGGAGCTCCACACTTCACACCGGGGTGTTATAGGAGTTATATATTTACTGAGCTATATATATATATATATATAAGAGCTCCCCACCTCCACACACATCATGGCATTATAGGAGTTCTATATAAGACCTCGACACACACCGTGGTGTTATTTGAGTTCCACACACACCGTGTGTGGAGTCTTCACTCATATAACACTTCTTCACTCACTGGGGAATTCAGATGGTTGCAATCTGCACCCTCACCGGTAGTGGTAGTGGAATTTCTAATTATAAATATGTACAATCCATAACGTTAGCTCTCTGGCTCATAGTTCAGCGGACTAGAATATCTCCCGTTGCCAAGTCGTAGCTAAGGTCCGTCCTATTTAGTGGAAGAGTGAGCAACGTTTCCGTTGCATAAGAACCTTACGGGAGGGTAAAAACTTTATATTTGGATTGTAAAACGCATGAAAATATAAATTAATGATCTTAATTTCTTTTCTTTGGCAAGTTACCATGGTATAAGCGGGATAATGCCCTTCGAGGTGTCCAAAACATGTTTGATCGATCGTAATTAAAGTGGACTACTTTTTGAGGGAGATGATCCCAACCAGAGTATACATTTAATAAGCTTGAAATACGAATAAGAAAAAAGCATAATTATTCAAGTATTTGAATTGTTTTATTATGTTGTCAAGCAAGAAGTAGAATAAACAGGATAATCACCTCAAGTCAGGGCAATAAACAGTTTGATGTGCCCGGCTCGTGGAAGGTTACCGGTAAGCCGTCCACGAGCCGGGCATATCAAACTGTTTATTGCCCTGCCTTGAGGTGATTATCCCTTACTTAACAATGCTAACACTGGAGTGCGTTTATCTCTGCTTTGTGCTGTATTAGCCCAACACACTCTTATGTATTGATGAACCAGATCCCGCTAGAACCTTTCTTCTCGTCGGTCAACCAGGCGGCATTGAAGCCGAGATATATATACAAGGTAGCCTGGTCCTACCAGACGTTCGTACTTCATTTCATTTGTTCAGAGAGTCTGGGCCTACTCAATTGACAAACGTTAACTCATTTGAAGAAGGGTGTCTGTTGAAGTTTAAAGCTATTGGATCTGCCCAGTGCCAATCTGGATCTGCCATAACCATTTGCTAATGTTTGGTCGGGAATCACGTTGCGCATCAAATTTAGACAGAGAAAATCCACTAACATACCGCTATGGCAAGCCGATTGGACATAAATTCGCTAGACTGGATATGTGTTGCAGATATCTGCAATTCAGTTTCGCCTAGTCAAAACTAACATTTCGGATATCCGCAACTACATTCCTCCTATCCACAATTGTCATTTCAGATATCCACAAAGACATTCCTCCTAGGAGAAATGACGTCATTTTCGCCATTCATGTCTATGGGGTTTCTCATTGCAGATATCTACAATTCAGTTGCGGATATCCACTTTGTGAATTACGGATATATCTGCAACTGAATTGTAGATATCTGTAATTCCAGTTTGAGATATCTACAATTTGATTCTGACTAGTCATAATTCCAGTTCAAGATATCTTTAATTCACCTCAATTCAAGTTATCTACCTGTCCCTTTTCAGATATCTTAAATTAAGTTTGGACTAGGCGAAATGACGTTGTAGATATCTCTAACTGGAGTTACGACTAGTCAAAATGACGTTGTAGACATCTCAAACTGGAGTTAGGGATAGTCATAATTTAATTGTAGATATCTATTATCAAGTTATAGATATCTTGAAAAGAATTTTGATTAGAGATGTCTAAAATTGTAGATATCTCTAATTTTCATTCCGCCTAGTCAAAATCTAATTACAGATATCTTGAATTTGAGTTTTGACTGGGCAAAATGACATTACAGATATCTTGAATGAAAATTCCAACTATTCAAAATTTAATTACGACTAGTCAGAAAGAAGTTGTTGATATCTACAATGTTAATTCCGGATAGTCAAACTTAGTTAATAAATGACAATTTGGCTTGCCATATACCGCAGACCCAGACCTTGTACTGAAGGGAAATTCAAATTGAGCGGAAGTACTTAGGCGGGTGGAGCCAGGCTATATACAAGGTATATCACGACCACAATGGGAAGGTACCGCCCACTGCTAGAGCCTCCCTCTGAACAGCAACGGTTAAATATCTGCCTGCATTGAGAGGGAACCAGGGTTCTCTTTGCATGGAAATATGGTAGTATGTAACCTTGCATGTGACCTAAGGTGGAAACATAATAGTATGTTACCTAAGGAAGAAACGTGCTAGTATGTTACCTAAGGCAGATCTACTGGATCCTGCTGCTGTGTGGGGAAGAGGCAATAATACCATTCCCTTGAGAACGGGACCTTTATTCCTATTTGATTTACATTTCAGGGTCATCAGGGTGGTGTTGTTAGATTAGCTTTGACTAACTTTGGGGTGGTATTAGCCAACAATGTGCCATAACATGCAGGGGTTTGTAGATGCTTAGTAGTTTTCAATAATGGTATTAAGTATGATTATATATGTTACGTTTTTTTATGTATTGGTACTAATGGCTCTTGGTACATTTTTGTAGTTGTGATTTAATCATTTCTCCATAACAACTTTGAATGTGTGTGTGCGTGCGTATGTGGAGATATTCAATAATTTATACAATGATTTTAGCATGTGGAGAATACAAATAATTGATGGAATGGTTTTAGCATCGATTTGCCCATATTGGGTACACATTCATACCATGGATTTAAAATAAGTGATTATTAAAACATTGACTACAAATAAAAGTGCAAAATCAAATCTATAAACAAACTCAAGTTTTCACCCATGTGACCCGTGACCCCCCCTCCAGGAGGTATGGGGGGCAAGGAGACAGTAGAGCGATGCCCATCATGTCATAATCCAGTTTAAAGCACATACCCTCCTGCCTCTCCAAGAGTCTTGACAGAACCAGACCCCTCACTGACCACCTTGGTTGCTATAGCATCACTTTGTTGTCCTTTTCTATCAGAGCGTCACAAGGCTAACTATTTTTATGATGCAATGTTTTCTTGCACGTTGGGCTCCAAATGATTATTAATCATGACCGAGACGATTTCACGTTTGAACTCTAATAAACCTATTTGTTTAATCACATGTCTCTAGTGTTCTTCTACTGCTGATCTTATCAGATCGGACTTTGACTCCAGAGCCTTATCAGCAACATGAAGGAGGAGGAGAGAGAGGGAGTGCTGAGAGACCTTTATTTACACACAATCGACCAAAGCTGGCCGAAACAAGATCTCTGATTCGTTAGTGTTCATCAGTCAACAGGAAGCTGAGATCACTTCCTGTGTTATACTCCACAGTCGGCTTTCCTCTGAAACACAGACACAGTTCCCATATATACATATATATACACACATGTATGTACGTACGTACATATACTGTACGTATTTGTATTTATGCATGTGTGTTTATATAGCCTAACTGGCGTGTATCACCTGGTAAAGAGGCGGGCCTCAGAGCCTCCCAGTAGAGTCGCTTGGTTCCCCTCCACCATCAGAACACAGCCCTCCCTCAGAGCCTGCACAAACACACTCACTGGGGACCGCACTTCATAGAGAGGTCTCACTGGAACACACACTCACTGGGGACTGCACTTCATAGAGAGGTCTCACTGGAACACACACACTCACTGGGGACTGACTTCATAGAGAGGTCTCACTGGAACACACACACACTCACTGGGGACTGAACTTCATAGAGAGGTCTCACTGGAACACACACACTCACTGGGGACTGCACTTCATCTAGAGGTCTCACTGGAACAGACACACTAACTGGGGACTGCACATCATAGAGAGGTCTCACTGGAACACACACACTAACTGGGGACTGCACTTCATAGAGAGGTCTCACTGGAACACACACTCACTGGGGACCGCACTTCATAGAGAGGTCTCACTGGAACACACACACTCACTGGGGACCGCACTTCATAGAGAGGTCTCACTGGAATACACACACACTCACTGGGGACCGCACTTCATAGAGAGGTCTCACTGGAACACACACACTCACTGGGGACCGCACTTCATAGAGAGGTCTCACTGGAATACACACACACTCACTGGGGACCACACTTCATAGAGAGGTCTCACTGGAACACACACACTCACTGGGGACTGCACTTCATAGAGAGGTCTCACTGGAACACACACACTCACTGGGGACCGCACTTCATAGAGAGGTCTCACTGGAACACACACACTCACTGGGGACCGCACTTCATAGAGAGGTCTCACTGGAATACACACACACTCACTGGGGACCGCACTTCATAGAGAGGTCTCACTGGAACACACACACTCACTGGGGACTGCACTTCATCTAGAGGTCTCACTGGAACACACACACTCACTGGGGACTGCACTTCATCTAGAGGTCTCACTGGAACACACACACTCACTGGGGACCGCACTTCATAGAGAGGTCTCACTAAAAACACACACATATTCACTAGGGACCGTACTGCATCTAGAGGTCTATCAGGCCGGGGTTTTCAGGCACACACGCAGACGGCAGGTCAGGTGCAACAGTAAGGTTTATTACAGTTCGTAGCTCCACAGTGTCAATAAACAAAGGTACGGTTCCACAATAGAACGGCTTGTCCAACAGAAAGGTAGTCCATCAAAGGTAATCCAAAGAAAGTATAATCCACAGGAAAGTTAAGTCCACATAGGCAGCGATGTAATGTCAGTAAATGTCAATAGTGATGCTAAGCTAGTTAGCTGATGCTAATCGCGATTTGCTAGCATTCAAAAGGAATAGGCAAAGGCACTCAAACTAGTCCCCATGGGAGAGGAGGAACTAAAGGGAAACAGTACTCACGAAACTCCATGACAGAGTGAAGAGGAAACAAACACCCAGTGCTTAAATAGGAAGTAGTATTGTAAAGGAAATGGTTGGTGATGGATGCTCTAGAGTGAGCGTCGCCCTCTAGAGGACTGGCGACCCTGCACGGACGTGACAGGACCCCCCCTCCGAGGGGCGACTCCTGACGGCCCAAGGGAAGAGGCCCGGAACTGTTGGATGAGGGATTTGTCCACAATGTTCTTGGCGGGGATCCAGCTGCGCTCCTCCGGCCCATAACCCTTCCAGTCCACCAAGTACTGCGTGGACCTCCCGATCTTGCGTACATCCATAATCCGGTGCACGGTGTAGGTGAGACCTCCGGCGATGAACTTGGGGGGTGGTGGGGCTGGGAGCTCTGGACACAGAGGGGAGGAGGTGGCAGGGCGTAGTACGGAGCGATGGAAAACGGGGTGAACCCGCATAGCTCGTGGTAGCTCCAGATGGAAGGCCGTTTTGGATATCCTCCGGAGAATCCGGAACGGTCCAACGTACCTTGGGGCCAACTTCCGGGTTTCTCCTTTTAGGGCCAGGCTCTTAGTGGACAGCCATACTCGCTGGCCAGTCTTCAGGGTTGAACCCGGTCGTCGCCGCCGGTCGGCCTGTTGCCTCATCTGTTTCTGAGACTGAAGCAGGGCCCGACGAGCCTGCTGCCAGCGGGTGCGGAGGCGAGCCACCGAGCTGCGAGCCGCAGGCACATCCCCAATCTCTGGGGAGGAGGGGAACAAGTGCGGGGGTATCCCCACATGATCTCAAAGGGGGAGGTAGCCGTGGAAGCGCTCCACTGTTGGTTGTGGGCCACTTCTGCCCACAAAAGGTTCTGACTCCACTTGGTTGGGTCTTTGGCAGTGTAGCACCGGAGATACATTTTGAGGGCCTGGTTGACTCGCTCAGTCTGCCCGTTGGACTGGGGGTGGTAGCCCGAAGTCAGGCTTACTGATGCTCCCAAGTTGCCCCAAAAGGCCTTCCAGAAACGTGCCACGAACTGGGGACCTCGGTCACTGACAAGATCTTCTGGTGGTCCGTGGTAGCGCACTACCTCTCTCACCAAAATCTCTGCTGTTTGTTTGGCCGTGGGGAGTTTGGTCAAGGAAATGAAGCGAGCGGCTTTGGAGAACCGATCCACCACCACCAGGATGGCGGTGTTCCCTTGTGACAGGGGCAGTCCCGTAATGAAATCAAGAGTGATGTGTGTCCAGGGGCGATGTGGGACCGGAAGGGGTTGTAGGAGTCCTGCCGGTCTGCGGTTGTCTGGTTTCGCCCCCATACAGACCGTGCAAGCCGCGACATACTCAGTCACATCCTGACGGAGTTTCGGCCACCAGAATCGTCTCCGGAGTAATTCCAGGGTACGTCGGACTCCAGGATGGCCGGCCAATCGGGAAGCGTGAGCCCACTCTAAAGCCTTAGTACGGCAGGGTGGAGGCACAAACAAGAGGCCCTTAGGAGTCTCCGTGGGTGCCGGTGTGGGTCCTTGTGCCTGTCGAATCTCCTCCTCCAGATGACAACGTACAGCGGCCACGACTTTAGAGGAGGGGATGATGGTTTCCAACGCCGCTGGCTCCGCCTCCGTAGTGTGGAGGTGTGAAAGGGCATCAGCCTTGCCGTTCTTGGACCCTGGGCGGTAGGTGACCACAAAGTTGAAACGACTGAAGAAAAGGGCCCAGCGGGCCTGCCTGGGGTTCAGGCGTTTGGACTCCCCGAGGTAAGCCAGGTTTTTGTGGTCTGTGAATATAAGAAACGGGTTGGCTGCGCCCTCGAGCCAGTGACGCCATTCCTCTAGTGCTAGTTTGATGGCTAGCAGTTCCCGGTTACCCACATCATAGTTTCGCTCCGCCGGGGAGAGAGCTCGAGAGAAGAAGGCACACGGGTGGAGCTTGCTGTCCTCTGTTGCTCGCTGCGACAGCACCCCCCCCTACCCCAGAGTCTGAAGCATCTACCTCCACCACAAAAGGTAGGGCTGGATCTGGAAGGGTGAGGATAGGCGCCGTGCAGAACCTTTGCTTGAGGTCCTCGAAGGTCTTCTGAGCTGCCTCTGTCCACACCAACCGACGGGGACTTCCCCGAAGCAGGGCAATGATAGGGGACGCCAAGGCACTATAATTACGTATAAAACGCCGATAGAAATTGGCAAATCCCAGGAACCCCTGAACCTGTTTGATGGAGTGGGTATAGGCCAATCCACGATGGCCTTGACCTTTTAAGAGTCCATCGAGAGCCCCTGGGGGCCCACTACAAACCCTAGGAAGGTGGTGGAAGCAGAGTGGAACGTGCACTTCTCCACCTTGCAAAACAGTTTGTTCAGGAGGAGGGCTTTTAGGACGGCTCGGACGTGGCCGACGTGTTCCTGGAGGGACTTGGAGAAGATGAGTATGTCATCCACGTACACAAACACGGACACCTCCAGGAATTCGCGCAGTACGTCGTTGATGAAGTTCTGGAAAACCGCCGGGCTGTTTGACAGACCAAACGGCATTACGAGGTATTCGTAGTGTCCTGTGGGTGTGATAAATGCGGTCTTCCACTCATCTCCGGCCCGCATGCGAACCAGGTGGTAAGCATTCCTGAGGTCGAGTTTAGTGAAGACTGTGGCACCCTGAAGACGCTCGAATGCGGTCGACATGAGGGGCAAGGGGTACTTATTCTTCCGGGTGATGTTGTTAAGTCCCCGGTAGTCGATGCACGGCCTCAGTCCACCGTCCTTTTTCCCCACGAAGAAGAAGGGTGCTGCAGCCGGAGACGTAGAAGGGCGAATTAGCCCAAGGCGCAGCGCATCTATGATGTAATCCTTCATTGCCTGGCTCTCCGAGACAGAAAGGGAGTAGAGACGCCGGTGTAGTGGTGAGCCAAAAGTGTATAGTCTCCTGGTGGTCATCGTGAGAGGACATGATGAGAGGAGCCGTCACTCGCTCCAGATGTCCAGAGCCCAAGGGGCGACCATCCAATGCCTGGACCGCCTGAGGAATGGCCACCGGGGTGGTTGGAATCCCCAGCTGTTTTGCCAGGGTAATGTCCATCAGGTTGACTGCCGCGCCGGAGTCCACCAAGGCATTGAGGGAGGCAATGGGATAGTTCTTGCCTACGTGACGGAGTTGTATGGCGATGGAGAGACGGTTGGCGGGTCCAGGGGTCTTAGCGCTACCACTCATCAGAGGCCCTGGGTCCCTTGACGAGTGCTGTCTTTCCCCTGTAAGTCTGGGCAGTGTTGTGCTTGATGCCCGGAAGCGCCACAGTACATGCACAGGCCTCTTTGGAGACGGCGGCTGCGTTCTTCGCGACTCAGCCGGAGGCGGCCGAGTTCCATGGGTTCTTCAGGTAACCGGGCCGGGGCTGGATTGAGGATGGGGGTGGCTGGCCGTGGCAAGAAGGTCGTCATGGGTGCCCGGGTCTCCCGGCGGTCACGGCGACGTTCCTGAATGCGAGCGTCAAGGTGGATGGCTAAGTGGATTAGCTCGTCAAGCGACTGTCCCCAGTCGCGGTTGATCATTTCATCCTTCACGGCCTCCTGTAACCCGCGGTAAAAGGCTGAACGCAGGGCTTGGTCCCCCCAGCCACTTCGGATCGCCAGGGTGCGGAACTCCACGGCGTACTGGGCTACAGACCGGGTCCCCTGGTTGATGGTAAGGACTCGTTGTGCGGCCTGGTCCTCGGTGCGCCCTGTGTCAAACATCAACCCTAGGCGATGCAGGAACAGCTGGCTGTCGTTGGCCTCGGGCAGCTGGCAATCCATGACGGCGGCTGCCCACTCCAAGGCTGATCCCGAGAGTCGAGAGATGATGTAGCCCACCCTCGCTGGTTCGGTGGGGAAGAGACGTGCTTGGTGGAGAAATATCTGGGAGCACTGAAGCACAAAGCCCCGACAGGCTCTAGGTTCCCCAGAGAATGGTTGGGGGGCAGATAGAGGTATGGTGATGGTGGGATCCACGGGAGGCAGCGCGGGGGCAGCGCGGGCACTGGGCTCGGCCCCACCGCTAGGATCTGAGGTTGGTGGAACGGGTGGAGGTCGTGCACACAGCCCCTGAACAGTGATGTTCAGTTGCTGCATATCCAGCTCCAAACGCCTCAATTGGGGTGCATGGGCGTTGATGATGGCGCCCAGCTGAACAACAGCGTCCCTGATCTCCTGCAGCTCTGCTGTGCCTTGGCTTGACTCTGTCATGCTATCAGGCCGGGGTTTTCAGGCACACACGCAGACGGCAGGTCAGGTGCAACAGTAAGGTTTATTACAGTTCGTAGCTCCACAGTGTCAATAAACAAAGGTACGGTTCCACAATAGAACGGCTTGTCCAACAGAAAGGTAGTCCATCAAAGGTAATCCAAAGAAAGTATAATCCACAGGAAAGTTAAGTCCACATAGGCAGCGATGTAATGTCAGTAAATGTCAATAGTGATGCTAAGCTAGTTAGCTGATGCTAATCGCGATTTGCTAGCGTTCAAAAGGAATAGGCAAAGGCACTCAAACTAGTCCCCATGGGAGAGGAGGAACTAAAGGGAAACAGTACTCACAAAACTCCATGACAGAGTGAAGAGGAAACAAACACCCAGTGCTTAAATAGGAGGTAGTATTGTAAAGGAAATGGTTGGTGATGGATGCTCTAGAGTGAGCGTCGCCCTCTAGAGGACTGGCGACCCTGCACGGACGTGACAAGGTCTCACTGGAACACACATACTCATGGAGACCATACTGCATCTAGAGGTCTTCACTGGAAGGTCTATTACTCACATTACTGTTATTAATTAACCATTATTAATGATGTATATTGATCGAAAGAATGAGAACAACCAGTACAGGGGGCGTGTCAGGTTCCTCATGGTACTGCAGAATCCTCTGCTCTCTGGTGTCCTACACACACACACACTGACAGGTTACATTGATATTGTGTGTGGTGGCTATGTGTTAGCTGACCCCTGTGTGTTTGAGTGAGTGAGTGTGTGTGAGCGAGCTTAATCCTGTGTGGGTGTGTGTTGTGTGTGTGCGAGCTGACCCTGTGTGTGTGTGTGTGTGTGTGTGTGCGTGCTGACCCCCCCAGTGTGTGTGTTTGTGTGTGTGTGTGTGTGCGCGAGCTAACCCCTGTGTATGTGTTTGTGTGTGTGAGCTGACCCTGTGTGTGTGTGTGTGTGTGTGTGTGCTGACCCCCCCTCCCCCCCCCCCAGTGTGCGTGTTTGTGTGTGTGCATGCGCGGTTACCCCCATGTGTGTGTGTTTGTGCGTGCGAGGTAATCCCCATGTGTGAGCTGACCTGTGTGTGTGTGTGTGTGTGTGTGTGTGTGTGTGTGTGTGTGTGTGTGTGTGTGTGTGTGTGTGTGTGTGTGTGTGTGTGTGTGTGTGTGTGTGTGCGCGCGCGCGCAAGCTGACCCCCATGTGGGTGCTGCGAGGGTCGTAGTCCAGGTAGTGGGGGTTGATGTTGAAGGGGACCAGGGCGAGGGCGCAGAAGGAGGGAGGGCAGAGGATGGGCATGTCGTTTGTGGTGCTGATGCTGATAGTCGATGCGTTGATCCCAGCACTGGACCCCATGTAGGGAATGCCGTCCTGTAGACACACAGATCTATCACCATAAATATATCACACTTAGATCTATCACACATAGATCTATCACCATAGATACATCACACATAAATCTATCACACAAATCTATTATACATAGATCCATCCCCATAGAGCAATCACAATAGAGGGATCACCAATAGGTCTATCGTACATAGATCTATCAACCATAGGTCTATCATAAATAGATACATCAGCATAGATCTATCACCCATAGCTCTAAGATACATAGATATAAACACAAACACATGTTCGTCCCAGCACTGGAACGCCCTCCTATAAATGTAGAATACATTTATCATATCCACAGATATATCATATTAGAAACACGTTGGTACCAACACTGGACCCCATGTGGGGGTTAATGTGTGGTTGTGGGTGTGTGTGTGTTTGTGTGACCTCTAGAACTCTCCTCCTGATGTCAGCCACCAGCTGGTTGTCATAGAGACACTTGAGCAGTCGGAAGGTGTTCCCTCCTCCTGGAATACAACAGAGCAGTTAGTGCTCTGCCCTGGGAATAGAAGCCCTAGCCCTGCAGTGTTAGTGCCTTACTCTACCTATTGAGTAACAGGGAATATAACCTCCAACCATAAAGTGTTAGTGCCTTGCTCTACCTACTGAGCTACACAGGGAATATAACATCTTACCATGTAGTGCTAGTGTAGTGATCACTATACCAAACTGGAAAATGGGCACAACTGACCATAGAAATGCAGCGTTACAATCTAAGCATTGTTGGTGTATGTGAGAGCCAATGGAATACCTTTGGAGAAGTAACAACTGCCACTGGAGAGACATTTCTCTATTCAGGCAACCCAAAAGAAGAAGACCCCCACACACACGGGGTAGGACTACTCTTTACAAAAGGTGCAGTTAAAAGCCTCATTGAATGGGAACCAATTTCAGAACGGGTCATCACAGCCAGGTTTACATCAAAAGGTCGCAATATCACATTCATCCAATGCTACGCTCCCACCAACAATGCTGTTTATAAAGAAAAAGAGACCTTTTACCAACAACTACAGGCTGTCTTCAAGAGGACTCCCAA
The DNA here is from genome assembly GCF_031168955.1 of Gadus macrocephalus. Classification (NCBI taxonomy): domain Eukaryota; kingdom Metazoa; phylum Chordata; class Actinopteri; order Gadiformes; family Gadidae; genus Gadus; species Gadus macrocephalus. The sequence continues at coordinate 26,568,924 of NC_082397.1, forward strand.
AAGAGACATCAAGATTGTAATGGGAGATCTGAAGGCCAAAATTGGAGAGGATAACAACGACTAACAACGAGGAACAATGGGGACTGAAGGACTGTGGCAGATGAATGAGGATTGGCTGCTCTTTGCCAGCTTCTGTTCCCTCAATGATCTAGTGATCGGAGGCAAGTTAGGCCAGGTAGACCTAAATCCAACTGGAGGCAGTCCACGCTTGATGAACTGACCAAGACGGGGACCTCCTGGCAAGAAGCAAAGACCATCGCGCAGAGGAGAGTGAGGTGGGGATCCATGGTGGAGCCCCTATGCTCCCAAGAGGGCCAAAAGGACTAAGAAGAAGAAGATGGAGTGCTAGTGTCTTGCTCTGACTAAGTGTTTGTGTGTAATGTGTGTGTGTGAGACCTATAAAGATGGCCTCTGCTGTCCTCACAGCCTCTCGAGGATCCTCTGCGTCATGGATGCTATCCAGCTCATAACCTGAAAGATCAGAGGTCAAAGGTCCGAGATCACAGGTCAGAGGTCAGATGTTACAGGTCAGAGATCACAGGTCAGAGATCACAGGTTGGAGGTCATATATTACAACAGGCTGCTTTGGAATAAACATGAGAGTAATCAAATCCATCACCAGCAATGTTATAAGTGTAAAATACAATATCCGATACTATCAGGCAGCTCATTAAAAAAACACTTTAAGAGCAAATTAGCTGAAGTTAGAAATGTGCCTCATGGTCCACAGAGCAGTAGGTCAGTTGACATGTTGTCCTGAACGCACCACATGGTCCACAGAGCAGTAGGTCAGTTGACATACTCACCCAGGCTGTTGAACTTGGTCCTTGCTAGGCAGGCGTATCCGTCTCTGTCGTGGAGCGCGTACGGTACGAAGAGCACTCTCTTCAGCCTGGAGACGGAAGGACGGACAGACCGGTCACACAGGCTCTATCCACGCCTCCAGCTCTAGATGAGCTGCAAGTGTTCTCTCTACAGACTCTATCCTTTCTATAAGACAAGAAACAGTCTTACCTCCCGAAAAAGGTGGAGATGTGGGCCTGGCAGTGGTCCAGGTACCCCCCGCCGTGCAATGTGGAGTTAGACACCAGCAGCAGACGCCTCTTTTCCGTGTCCATCTGGAATCAGGGAGATCACAGAATGATTCAGAGTTCAGAAGATACTCGCTCTACCTTCAGTCCTTCATCAGATGGCCCGTCCACAGACTCTCTATCTTGTGAATCTGCTGACGGCAGCTTGTGGCTGGGCAATAATAAACCATATTTATTATGGGCCCATATTAAAACATTTCAACCTTATCACCTACTCATCAATGATTATCTATGGCGTTAATAATAAGAAGAATTGTAAGAGCAACAATGTGAGAGTATAAATAAATTGAAATATGCTAAAATGAATAGTTAATATATTCGTATTGTGGCAACCCGTCTCTGGCACAGCGCCCCTGGAGGCCAAGGGGGCAGGTTGTGGAGGCGGTGTACCACAGATTTCCGACAGATGGCGCCAGTAAGAACATCGGTGCCAATCATTGAGATGCGGAGCACCTGAGAAGCATGCTTTAAAAAGCATGCTTCCACACTCATTCAGGGCTCTCCTGGTTCGTGTGTGCGGAGAGACCAGTCTCGTGGGTGATGGGATTCCACCCGGAGGAAAAAGACTTGATTCCTACAAAGCTGAGTTTTTCGGTTTGCTTTGTTAGATATATCATTTATGAATGAATAAAAGTGCCATTTTGGCTTTAAGTAAGCTCCAGTTGGTGTGCTTATTGGAAGGAGGCGGGTCACTCACCAAGCCGGGTTGCCACATATGGTGGAGCATGCAGGCAGCTCGACCAATCTACGGACCATTTGTTAAGTAAACGCCGACTTCCAATGGAGGCAGCTCGACCAAGTTACAGGTTTTCCTTTTCAATGGATGAACAAACCCCGATGCAGAGCCCCAACAGAACAACTCCTCCGAGAGGCGGTCCAACGGCTCGAGCAGGGGCCCACGTTCAACAAGCAGAACCAGGAAAGGCCCGAGGAGAAGTGCACCCTGATCAGGGAGATCCAGGACCTCAAGGACATGCTGGAGGTTAAGGAGCGGAGGGTCAATGACCTACAGAACGGGATGGAGAACCTGCAGGAACAGCTTCGGGACAAGGAGAAGCAGATGGGCAGCCTGAAAGGGACGGTCAAGTCGCTGCAGGCGGACACCTCCAACAAAGACAGCGCCCTCACCAGGTTGGTGGAATCCGTCGCTGAGAAGGAGCATATCATCCGGCGGCTGAATGAACAAAGGTTCCAGGATGACCAGGAGAAAGGTGAGGAGCTGGTGGCCAGCAGGACTATGCTGGAGAAGATGAAGGTGGAGCACAAGATGGCCCTGGAGGAGACTGCCGCCAGACACGAGGCCCAAAGCATGGACTGGTCCCGGGAGAGGGAGGCACTGAAGGCCCAGCTGTTGGGTTTGATGAAGGAGATGGAAGAGAACCAGCAGGTCGCCCAACAGCTGAGCTTCAACGTCGGTCCCCAGCCCCAGCCAATTAAGACTCGTCAGGACAGACGGGGAACAGCGCCACCTGGACGGGCAACCCAGCCGATTCGACTCATCCGAGACGTGGAGAGGCGGGATCGCATCCGTCAGGTCCAAGAGAGGGAGGAACGGGAGCACCTGATCCGCAAGAGGAACTGGCTGGAGGTGGAGAAGCGGCGTCTGGACGCCGAATGCATGGAGCTGCAGTTCCTGGAGCGTGAGCTATTGTCAGCTGTTGTGCGGGCGGGTAGAGGAACGCAAAACAAAAAACCTTCCTGGACACTGAGCTCTTTGATAAACCGAATGTACACCATCAATTGAGCACAGTGTGCGACGTCAGTGGACTCATCCAGCTGAATGGTGTGAAAGGGGCTTTCACGAACACCGTCAAGGACCTGCTCTTTGACATCACAAACCATGTCTGATATTTGTCGCTGGATGCTATTGCCGGAGATAGGGATCACGTCTAGTTTAGCAGCAGCTGCTTCTCTCAGCATCACTGAACACAAATCTCTAGCTGCAGGGAGTAGCAATGTTTCGCCAATGTTATGGGGTTTGCCTGCCTTCGCTATACGTAGTGTGACACGATAAGATGCTTCTGTCGCCTTCATGTAAATAGTGCCAAATGACTGTATTATGCTTTTCTGTGACTGCAAATCATCACGCTTCCTCTCAAAAAACTAAACTGGCTAGTTCACTAAATATGTGTGCTTAGTTTCAATGTGACGCCGAAGTTTGCATGGTCTCATGCTTGGCAGAGGTGCAGCCTCGGACCCTGACCAGGTGAAACCTAACTTTAAGTATTCAGGATCATATTTCCCACGTTTTTTGCTGGGTCCTGTCTTCTACCTTAATGCTGACTACTGTTGACTTTGGACAAGGAAATTATGCATTCTAAAACTAATACACGCACGCACAATAACCGACATCAATAGAGCTGCATACAGATGTGTATTTTTTCCTCCCCTGTGGCTCTTTGGTGCCCCCCAGGGGAGGCGCACCTCACCTATTGAAAACCGCTGACCTAGAGTATATGTGGTATAAAGGCTGGGACGAATTTCCAATTATAAATACGTACACTTTATGATGAAAGTATAGACCGTCGCGATTCCCATTAAAACGAATGGCGCTGTGATTATTCTTCAAAACGAGAGCTGGTTAATTGTGAAAAATGAATTAAACTGTAATCAGACAACGCTTTTATATAGACCATAGAGTATCTGTGGTATAAAGGCTGGGACGAATTTCGAATTATAAATAAGTACAATCCATAACGTTAGCTCATAGCTCTGTAATACACAGCACTGAAGTTAGCATCCGATTCGCAGCATCCGATTCGGGAGTTAAGGAAAAGGTTAAAGGCTGTGTTGCAGGTTAACTTGAAGTTTCGATTAATGGGTACATAAAGCACTCAAAATATGTATTTCATGCATAAAATGTCTTCAAAATAGTTTTAAAGTCCAGTTTTTGGCGTTTTTGGCAGTAACAGGTGTTTTCTAACGCCATTTGGCGTTGAAGTCACGTTGGGGAGACGTGGTGGAAGGTAGCCTCAGCCTAGTACTAGGCGTCTAAGAGGTGGCAAGAACCACAAATAGCATGTATGATGGCCCACAGCAGTATAATTTCGAACCTGTCAGACGTGAGAGGGCAAATGAGGAATTGCCGAGAACTGATGGCCGTCAAAGCCAATAAATGCATGGTCAGAGGAGAATGAGTGGAGAGTTGCTATGATTTTGCAACGCAGCAATGAGCGCTGGAGCTAGTCAATGAATAGCAGTGCATACAATAACGACACTTATTTTTTGTTACTGTCAGTGAATAGCACCGAGGGAAAGTCAACGTTTTCTTTACATCTAGTGACAGCGATTATGTCGTTCAGATAAGTACCGGTAAACTTGAATGAAGATCATGAGAAGATCTAGAAATAGAAGGCATAATGCTAGCTAGGGGCTAACTTGCCAGTCCCACCTGTGAAATCCCCCCCAGATAATCCCTAATTAAATCTTTCCCGACGTTGGAAACAGATTTCCGATTAGTTATCCCACATTTTGATGGTAGCTCCAATAACAACATTTTGCCTAGTATTTATTTCTAAGATTTATTTTACCCAGTGTACCATTATCCGATATGCTTTAGTAGCCTATTATAAAGCAACACTGACATAGGAGGCTGCATTGGCTAAAGTTGCTTGGATGCACGTTGATTTATAACAAGGAGACGCAAAGTTGTGCATTACAATGCAAACAGGACAATAATTGGCACCAATCTAGCGCACTTAGAAGAGCAATCAACTGAATAAATGCCAGGCATAGCCTATCGGACACGCAATCAGTGCACTTGCAAATGAGTGCCTGCAAGTACGCCCGATCGGCGCGGTGAAATTGGTTTCATATTCAACATTCGTCTATTTTCCGGGGTTGTAACTGTAATAGCGTCATGAAAACCGCACCAATTTCCTCCAGGATGGTATTATTTTGTACAGAAAACTAAGACTGACGTTTCACAGGCAACTCACCAAAATCAGCGAGTCTGGCGAAAGATCAAAGAAACCGCGCCGAATATACTTCCTAGTACCACACGGCAGCGGAGTGCGTAGGGACTGTCCAAAAAGTGCAACGTCTTCTTTTTCAATTCTTAATAACTCACTGGAAATTCATCCTATCAACACATGGTTTAAATAAAAACCTTTTGACCTTTTTGTTTTTACTATGGAGTGCCCACAACCATTTGTTTTCAAAAAATATCGTTTCCATTTTTTTCCAAGGCAAAAGTAGTCAGTAAAAAATAGCTCACTGTTTTTTATAGATATCAACACCAAACCAACTCTGATGTATTCATGAACTCACTGTGGAGTTCCCACAACCATTTGTTTTAAAGAAAAACCTTTTACTTAAAAAAAAAAGAGGCAAAAGTCAGTGCATATTTTGCATCCATATTTAAGGCTATTCTTTTAAATTGCTCACTGTTTTTTATAGATATCAACACCAAACCAACTCTGATGTGTTCATAAACTCACTGTGGAGTCCCCACAACCCTTTATTTTCAAGAAAAACCTTTTCAATTTACCCCACCTTTAATCAACAGTGAAAGTATTTTAGTCTTCAGTGAAACAGACCATTGTTCCAGTTGCGGCCAGGAGAATCCCACTGGACAGAAGGGAAACACAAAATGGGTAGTTTATCAATTTAATATTAAAATAAGTTAAAGTTTTGAATACGCAGAGTAGCACTGTAAAATGGCCCCTTCAATGGATATGGCTTTGGCGAAACATCTGATATCAGATATACAATTAGCATTCATTTTCAAGAAAGCTTAATCTAATGAAGTTTGATATGTGATTTAAAAATGTATTTCAGGTTTAATGCACTAAATGCAAGAGGTGGTACCATCCGACCATGTCGGATGAAGATTGGGATAAGTAACATCGAAATGGAACTGTGGCTTTTGCTGATTTACCATACAAGGGGTCTACGTTATATAAATAACTTTGAATGTGCCTGGTATGTGTGTAATGTATAAACTAAACAGATAGAATTCCTTCCAATGTGTCACCAATCATATGATTCCACATAAGAAAATGAATGAAAATGTAATTTACACATTAAATTATTGTGCAGCTCAATTTGTGTTCAACGAAAGACAGAGACTGCTCTTAGCATTTTCTGTTTTGGAAAGCTTCCCTAGCTTAAGGTAAATTACAGATGCCTACATTTGGCTGTAAAATACATATTTTAGTTTAATCACTTTGCTTTAGCAACTCGCAATTAATGCTAAACTACCTGAAAGGTTGTATGTTTAATGCTAAAATAAATATTTGCATGCTTGATCTAAATGAACAGCAGCAAATTTGGAAGAAAAATAAGTCTAAATAAAAAATTAGAAATGTATGTAAATGAGGCTCACTGTTATTATTCTGTCGAAGAATCTTGTAAGTGTTTTAAAGGGAAGCAAGAAGTAGTGAAATCTTCAATGTGAGTTTATGAACACACCAGAAGTGGTTTGGTGTTGATATCTTTAAAAACAAGGAAGCTATTAAAAAATAAGTGATTTAAATATCAATCAACTACACACTAATTACTGCAATATATGCACTAACTACTTCTGCCTTTGAAAAACTATGTTAAGGGTTTTTCTTTAAAAGAAAGAGAGTTCATGAACACATCAGAATTGGTTTGGTGTTGGTATCTATAAAAACAAGTGAGTTATTACAAAATAAGAGCCTTGAATATGAATTAGCCTAACTACACACAATGATTATGTATGCCTTTTAAAAACGATTAAAAGTTTTTTCTAGAAAATAAAGGGTTGTGGGAACTCCACAATTAGTTCATGAACACATCAGAAGTGGTTTGGTGTTGGTATCTATAAAAACAAGTGAGTTATTACAAAATAAAAGCCTTAAATATGAATGCATTATAGACATTGACTACTTTTGCCTTTAAAAAAGGCAAAAGCCTTTAAAAAAAAGAAAATGTTTTCTTGAAAATGAAGTGTTGAGGGAACTCCACATTGAGTTCATGAACACATAGTTGGTTTGGTGTTGATATCTATAAAACAAGTGAGCTATAAAAAAAAAAAGCCTTAAATATGGCCGCAATAAATGCACTGACTACTTTTGCCTTTAAAATTTTTTTAAATGTATTCCTCGAAAATAAATGGTTGTGAGAAATCCACAGTGAGTTCAGAAATGCATCAGAAGTGGTTTGGTGTTGATATCTATAACGTCAAGATAGCTATTAAATAAAAGCCTTAAATATGGATGTAATATATACCCTGACTACACATGCCATTAAAAAAAAAAATTAAGAGGTTTTTCTTGAAAAATAAATGGTTGTGGGAACTCCACAGAGTTTATTTACACATCATAAGTGGTTTGGTGTTGATATCAATAAAAAAAAGTGAGCTATTAAAAGAATAGCCTTAAATATGGATGCAATCTATGCACTGACTAATTTTGCCTTCAAAAAAAGAAATTGAAATGTTTTTTTTTTTAAATAAATGTTTGTGGGGACTACTTTTGTCTTTTAAAAAAAAGAATCTAAAGGTTTTGCTTTAACACAAAGGGATGTGTGAACTCCACAGTGAGTTCATGAACACATCAGAGTTGGTTTGGTGTTGATATCTATAAAAACCAGTGAGCTATTTAAAAAAAATAGCCATAAATATGTATGCAATAAATGCACTGACTACTTTAAAAAAATAAATAAAAAATCTTTAAAACAAAGGGTTGTGGGAACTACAAAATGAGTTCATAAACACATCAGAAGTGGTTTTGTGTTGATAGGATGCATTTCCAGTGAGTTAGTAAGAATTGAAAAAAAAAACGTTACACTTTTGCGACTGTCCCTAAGCACTCCGCTGCCGTATGGCACTGAAGTATATTCAGCGCGGTTTCTTGGATATTTCGCCAGACTCGCTGATTTTGGTGAGTTGATCAATGTCAGTCTAAGTTTTCTGTACAAAATAATACCATCCTGGAGGCTATTACAGATTATACAACCCCTGAATATAGACAAATGTCGAATATAAAACAAATTTCACCCCGCTATAATGGCCCCTTACTGACGCTTAAATAGTATGAGTAGTCTACTAGCTGCAAGCTACGTCAAAAAAGCTAGGCTAAAGACATAGGCTACATCAGGGTTTTTCAACCTTGGGGTCCCGACCCCATGTGGGGTCGCCTGGAATTTAAATAGGGTCGCCTGAAATGTCTAGTAATTGATTTAAAAAATATATATATATTGATTTAAAAAATATATATATAGATTTTTTTTTTTTAAATAAAACACTAAAAATAATCGTACATAACTGTCTCCTATACTTTAATTTTCTCGAATATAAATCTAGTTCAAATAAAATGCAGCAAATATCTGAGCTGGTGCATCTTTGAGTGCCGCGATCACGTGACTGCACAGTTACTAGGGATGCACCGAATTTTCGGCCACCAAAATACTTTTATCACCGAAACAACACGGCCGAAACAGAAATTTGTGATGACGCAAACCACAAGCGCGGCCAGCACACACTTGTCTGGATAAGCGCCAATATGTCTGTGGTGTGGAATTTTTTCAATGTTTCTGAGAAAGACCCACATATAGCGATTTGCAAAAATTGCAATGCCTTGATTTTAATGAAGTTAGTACACAGTCATAGCCATAAATGCAATGGTACTAGGGTTGTATTACCGAGTATAAACGGTATAAACTTTGAAACTAGGTCAACCGCCATCTTCTCCGTCAACTCTCCTCTCACACTCGGTGACAGCGTCTGGCAGCGCGCCAATTCTCGGTTGCAGCGTCTTATAACTTTCTATATATAATAGTATAATATAATTTTATATATAATATCACGGCCCAAAACTCTGTGCGCCCCCGGATGGCCGTAGCGCGGGGAGATCTCGTAGGGATTAGGCTTTGCAGGGTTTATTACCGGCGTTGCTATGGTTACCGGTCTTGCGTGTTCCAACGCTTTATTAGGACGCCTATCTATTAGTATATAGATAGGCGGTTTGTAGGTTTGCATATATTTTTTTTTTATGAAAAAACGCATCAAAAATAAAACAGTGCAAAGACAACTGCCGAACTTTTAACTTTTTTAACCTTATACCGTATACCGCGGCAACCCTAAATGGTACTAATAATTGTCACAATAATTTCTTTCGGTGTTTCGGTTTTCGGCCTTGGTTTCCTCATTTTCGGTTTTCGGTTTCGGCCAAGAATTTTCATTTCGGTGCATCCCTAACAGTTACATTACTTGAGTTCAAGCTCAAACCTGTAAAATGTAAAAACAAAGCTGCAATCAGAGTGTATAAAACAAAATGGAAAGAGGAACTGTGGCACAGACACCAAAGACACAGCGAACATACGATTCAGTATGGATTTACAAGTGTGATGGAATGCTACGAGGAGAAGCCGAAATGTCTGCTATGTAGTAAGGTCCTGTCTGCCGAGAGTATGAAGCCAAACAAACTCAAAAGACACTTTGAGACACCACCCAAAGAGCATGTCGGCAAACCAAGAGCTTTTTTCGAAAATAAATTTGCCGACTGAACAAACAGCAAGTGTATTATTTCAAAAAGGCTGTGACTGCTAGTGAACGGGCCCTGAAAGCTTCTCTTGAGGTGAGCTATCTCATTGCTAGGAATATGAAGCCACATAGCATTGCTGAGACTTTAATATTGCAAGCTGCCATCGATATGGTGAAAACGATGTGCGGGTAGGAAGAAGCTAAAAAAATAACTAAATTGCGCCCATTGCAGACATACTGCACCAGGTCGTAACCATAGTGAATTACATCAAGCCACATTCTCTGCGCGCACGTCTGTTTGCAACACTGTGTGCCGACAAGGGCTCTGAATATGAAAACTTACTATTTCACACAGAGGCACGGTGGTTGTCGAGAGATTACCAGCGGAAAATGTGCCTCCTTGCGTATATACCGGACATCTTTGGAAAATTGTCAATTTGGGCACTTATCCTGGCTACTCTGTATTTGTTCACAGTATAACAAAACACGTTAAAAAAAAAATTCTAGATAGAAAAATGTCTCTGGGGTCGCCAGACATTTTTGATGTCAAAATGGGGTCACAGCCCAAAAATGGTTGGGAACCAGATAAATCGCGTGTGTCTATAATAGCATAAACAAAAACGTACCACTGAATTGTCCTGGTCCACTGGTCGTCATTAACTTCGCCAGCTCCATTATCGCTTTCGGGCTCCGAGAGAGAGGTAGGCCTATCTGTCAGCAGCACCAAGATTCTAACTGCCTCAAAATTCTCAGCATCTAGTTGATTCACTTTGGGGTTGTAATACTCATAAAAGTAGGATAAAAAATTATGTGCTCGACAACCCTTTATTGTTGTAAATCAATTCTATGAGATCAAACAAATTCAATAATAAACAGTAAAAAAAAATACCATAAATGGACCTCTTTATTGCTTTTCTAAGAGAGCTCGGCTGAGCGTAAAGGTGCGAACACACCAAGCGCGTACCTCGCGTATAGACGCGTATAAAATCTGCAATTTTTCCATAGGGAACCATTGGTTTACGCGCGTATGAGGTGCGTACACGCGTATCATGCGTACCAAGCAACATTTTAAGGTACGGCCACACCAAACGCGTTACCCGCGTACCACGCGTATAAAATCGGCAATTTTTCCATAGGGAACCATTGGTTTACGCGCGTATGAGGTGCGTACACGCGTATCATGCGTACCAAGCAACATTTTACTCGCGTTAGGGGCGTATGAGGCGCGTATATATACGCGCGTACATATACGCGCGTACGCGAGGAGTTCAAAAAATTGAACTTTTTACGCTCATACGCGTGATACTTAGCCGCAATAGCCAATCAGCGTGGAGCTTGACCCGACGTCACTGGCAGAGAGTAGTGACCCTTGCACAGAAGCATACGGCCGACATCTTTCTTTAATCTGGGTGGAAATAATAACATAGTTACGCCATTAAATGCGTTTATGGAAACATTTTTAGCGAGAAATGTGCATTTTACTTTCATAATGTTCACTCGGTGAATGTGAAGGATGTTTGGTTTGATAGTTATGACGAAGAGTGAACGCTCCGTTCACTTGCATGGACAGAGTCTCTGGTTGCTAAGCAACCTCAACGTCTTGGCGGACTATTTCTCTGCTGATCAACACTACGAATGCTGGAAACACACCAGACACACCATGTGAAGTTATTTAACCCGATTATTGTTATTTATATCCGAGATTATTTAATCTAACCCGATCCAAGCTCTATCATGCACCCGGCGGCGTTTGGGTTTCCTTCCTCGGACTCCACAGGCGCGTAGCTGCGTACGTAGGACCATTTTTGACACAAAATGGTCAAGCAACATTTTAGCTGCGTTAGGGGCGTATGAGCTGCGTATGGTACGCGTTTGGTGTGTTCGTACCTTTACTCGCGTATGGGGCGTATGAGGCGCGTATATATACGCGCGTACGCGAGGAGTTCAAAAAATTGAACTTTTTACGCTCATACGCGTGATACTTAGCCGCAATAGCCAATCAGCGTGGAGCTTGACCCGACGTCACTGGCAGAGAGTCGTGACCCTTGCACAGAAGCATACGGCCGACATCTTTCTTTATTCTGGGTGGAAATAGTAACATAGTTACGCCATTAAATGCGTTTATGGAAAAAAAATTAGCGAGAAATGTGCATTTTACTTTCATAATGTTCACTCGGTGAATGTGAAGGATGTTTGGTTTGATAGTTATGACGAAGAGTGAACGCTCCGTTCACTTGCATGGACAGAGTCTCTGGTTGCTAAGCAACCTCAACGTCTTGGCGGACTATTTCTCTGCCGATCAACACTACGAATGCTGGAAACACACCAGACACACCATGTGAAGTTATTTAACCCGATTATTGTTATTTATATCTGAGATTTATTTAATCTAACCCGATCCAAGCTCTATCATGCATCCACACGGCGGCGTTTGGGTTTCCTTCCTCGGACTCCTAAATCCAGCGCAGCCACAGGCGCGTAGCTGCGTACGTAGGACCATTTTTGACACAAAATGGTCAAGCAACATTTTAGCTGCGTATCGCGCGTACATGGTACGCGAGGTACGCGCTTGGTGTGTTCGCACCTTAACATGTATGCCGACAGACACATCTTTGGGCGGGGCCTACAGGCACAGCTGGATGAAAAACATCTGGAGCTATTTCTCTCTCTTTCTCTTTCTCTCTCTCTCTCTCCAACCTAGTCTCGAGCTGACTCCTGTTGTTGGGTGTGTATCTGTATAATATCGAGCCGTTCAATCCTCCAGTGATCGTATGGATCAGATGATAAGTGAACAGTAAGATGAGAAGAGGATCCGTGCTGCGCTTTCTGCTGACGCTCAGTAAGTACAAGTTGAGTACTAGTATAATTAGTACGAGTATGTGTATAACGATTCATCCTGGCTCTGGAGTGTATTAATCGTCTCCCATATCATGATGCATTGTTGTTGTTTCATTCCTCTCTCGTTGAAGCATCAAACAGGAGAGACTTTACGAAACCAACTCGATCTGAACGACGATCGAAAGGTTTGATGTGAAGTGAAGATACACACTGATATATGATACTGATCAGAATAACCAGACGCTGGGGTCCTATTGTCTTGCTTCAGTATACTCTGTATATGATCTGATCCTTCTTATAATAACTGTATTGTAGCCTTTACTTTACGACCTGCGATAATACTTGTGGTTGTACTTGGAAGCCACCAGTGTTCACCAGAAGAAGACCACTTTTGTACTGGGCAGCACCAAATATAACTGGTAGAACACTTTAGTTTTACTGGGCAGCTCCCCGTATAACCAGTAGAGGTCTGTTTGTAGCACAGAGTTTCATTACAACCAGAAGATTATAGAAGAGAGGGTGGAGGGAAGCGGGTAAGAGATGGAAAGATTGTGTGTGTGTGTGTGTGTGTGTGTGTGTGTGTGTGTGTGTGTGTGTGTGTGTGTGTGTGTGTGTGTGTGTGTGTGTGTGTGTGTGTGTGTGTGTGTGTATGTGTGTGCGCGTGTTTGTGTCTGTGAGCGAGAGAGAGAGAGTTTTTATTTAACTTTTGTGCGATGCTACTGTAAATGTACATCTTTTCATTTCAAGGCAACCCTTTGAATTTGAACGTGAATGAGAGAGAGAGGGAATGAGAGAGGAGGGAGGGAGGATAGATGCTAACTGATAAGTTACTCAACAGGAGTACAGTCAGGACAACAACTTAATTGAGAGCAGATATAGGCAGTATAACACACACACACACACACACACACACACACACACACACACACACACACACACACACACACACACACACACACACACACACACACACACACACACACACCCACACCCCCCCCCCCACACACACACACGCACACGCACACACACACACACACACACACACACACACACACACACACACACACACACACACACACACACACACACACACGACACAGTCAATCCTTTCTCAGTGCTTTGCGCCAATCTCTCTCCTCCCCATCTCCTTGGCAATGGTGAGACCAGTGGGGTTTCATGCTAATGCTGTCATACCTAATAAAGGCAGCATTTGTGCATAGCAATACCATGATATTAAAATGATATTTCAGGGCTCTGAAGTCTCACGCATTCGGCGTGAGACACACGCAATTCAACCCATGCACACGCTCACACGCCACACTTCTTATTTCTCACGCATAGAAATGACCAGGATAGCGCCCACCAACTTGCGCCGCTATTTAACAGTGGAACAGGTAGGAATCAAATTGGTTCCCCGTACGTAGGGTGACCAGACGTCCTCTTTTGCCCAGATATGCCCTCTTTTTGAATTTCAAAACCGATTTTATTAAAGCCTCACACATGTTCACATTCAATTTGCGTTGCGTTCCTCTGGGTCGGTCACGAACTAGTTAGGCTACGCCCTCCCCTACTCAATTCTGTTCGCTTTGCATTGATGGAAATGAGTAGGGGGAGTGGCTAAGTAGAGCCTTCAGATTGGACGGTTTGACTTTAGAGTTACCGTCATGTTTTGCATTTATTTTTTTACCATTATTGTTTTATGGGGACAAACATTAACACATTTCTCCTACAGGGGATTGATTAACTTCTATCTATTGAACAGAAAGAAACACTTGGTCATACTTTACACACTTTACCACAGCATTGGCCTACTGAATGCCACAGATATATTTTAAGCATTTCACTGAACGCCACATAAATATATAATTATGTTTTTGCACGTTTGCAACGTTTAAAAGTTCAGGGAAAAGTATGTGCCTCTACTGGTGTTGCTTAAGCCAATAGCCTTTTGAGGCAGTGTTGTTTCTGAATATTAGTGTTAAGGGCCAATAATGCTTACTATCATACATTAGTCACCATGTCTGTGGACACATTTGTGTGCAGTCACATATTAATATAATAGACAAAATCTCACTCTGAACTCAGTTCAAACTAATACAATTATATTATGCTAATGCTATAATGCCATGCTAGGGCTAACATAGTACTGACCTGCTAATGCCATAATTCTAATAAAATGCTAGGGCTATCATGCTAAAGGCAAGCTATTGCTATCCTGCTAATGCTATAATACAAATACTAGTGTTATGATTTAATGCCATGTTAATGCTACTATACTAATGCTAGTGCAACCATGCTAATACAACCTTATTTAACCTAAAGCGATGTATTGACTTTCAATGAAACACTGACAGAATCTTCTAGATTCTATTGGCAACAAATATTCCCTCACATAAGAGCTTCGTCTGCTGACGTTTACTTAGTTGTGTAAGGTGTCTTGTAAGGTGTCGTTGGGTTCTCAAAGAAAGTGCTATGTTAATCCGAAGCATGACTATTCCTTTTATAATTACTATTTTACTTTATTCACAGATACATTAAATCATACAAGCGTTCTAAGGTCATTTTCTTTTTCTAAAGCTAATTAGTGCTACTCTAGCTTAGAGCTGCCATTCTATTCTATTTGACTCGCATTAACACACATCAATAGACAGACACACACACATACGCACACACAACCACACACACACACACACACACACACACACACACACACACACACACACACACACACACACACACACACACACACACACACACACATAAACACATGTGTGTATGTGGTTTTGGAGGCAACTCATTACCAACTGTTTTCTGCTGTCAAACATCTGGAAAAACTTTACTGTTTGAGCTTGTGGCTGTTTTTGCACACACACACACACACACACACACACACACACACACACACACACACACACCCCACCACACCACACCACACACACACAGACAGACGCACACACGCACACACACACACACACACACACACACACACACACACACACACACACACACACACACACACACACACACACACACGCACACACAAATAAACACACATTCTTTCTCTCACCCACACACATACACCAAAACAAAAACAATAAATATTGTTATTGTTAAGAGCAGTTTAATTATTTTTGTACCATTAACTGACATATTAGAATTGAACTGAGATACTACTGTACTACTACTATATTTGACTGTGTACTCCAATACTACTGCTTTATACAGTAATAACACAATGCTTGTCCTCTGTATGTCAGGTGTGTGTGTTTGTGTAGGTGCGTTGAGTCACCTGAGGACCAACCTGTGTAAGTGGTGTGAGTCCTCCGTCCCGCTGTGTGAGGACAGCGTCTGCCTCTCCAACTGCAGCCTCACCTCCTTCTGCACTTCCGTACATGAGATCTGTGTTGCCATCTGGTGAGGAACCCCTATCGTACCCTAGTATAACATAGCCTAATCAATCATACCTAGTATATCATAGCCTAGCATAGTATAGTTTAACATAGCATTGTCTAGTATGCAATAAAATAGCCTTGCTGGCATAGCCTAGCCTGCACAGTGTACAATATATATATATATCGTGGCGAAAAGGTCCAAACCCCTAGGACAGTTGAACCCCCAAAATCCCTTGCGGCACAACCCGGTACCGGCGTCCACACCCGTGGTTGCTACACAGCCCCCACCTTAGGGGCCAGACGTCCTGACGACCCTCACACTCATCACACAGTCCAAAATGTTCTGTTCTGAGATACCCTCCTCTGCCGAACCCAAGAGTCGGCAGGAGCCCTCGGGATGTAGTCGGGGACCACTTCCATCAGGGCCCCCACCAGGTTCCGCCGTAGGGGGGCACTAGAGCGCTGTACGGGGACCCCATCCTCCGTCTTCCCCGTCGACTTGCCGGCAGCTGGGACAAGGATGGATTGGACGCTGCCCCGTTCACCCGCAGTCCTTGACCTCACCTGCCGACACTGCTGCAGCTGGTGGTTCGGTGGCCTGGGCTTCCGGACCCGGTCCTTGTCCTGCCCGGACTGGAATGCCACTGTCGTTGTGCCACGTGAGATGGCTGCCCGAGCCGCGTTCACCCGGGCAGAACAGCGACGGCATCGGTGCTTGGCCGGACCACACTGGTCCTGGCAATCCTCGTGACTTTACTTGGACTTGAGCACTGAATGACTCGAACTTAGACTGGGACCCATGCATTCCGACTTGCGAATTAAGACAAAGACTTTTCTTTTATATGTCATTAGTCTATAATTGTAATATGTCATTAGGCTATAATTTTGTATTTGATGTTAATATCTAGTGCAAGGGAATGTTACTGCTTCATGTCATACATCGCATGTAACGTCACGTCATGTTCACATGCAAACCAACATTAACTTTACGGCGCCAAAATGCCTGGAGACAATGCGCCGAAGATTGTCCGTTTTGCTTTTTAGGATTTCACCTGCAATGGGAAAAAATGGAAAGCAAAATGCTCCATGTGTCAAAATACAATTAAGGAGACAGCCGGGACTAACTCAAATTTCAACCTTTTTGTCAAGACTGCACCCAGAAAAGTAAGTGACATACTACGTTAACTGCTATGATGGTTGGCTAGTGCAGAGATCCCCAACCGCCGCGGAGCTCAGGCGGCGGAGCTAAGATCTGAATCTTAGCCCTGGCTTGATGATTCAGATCTTAGATTATGGGAGGTGATCCGCAAAAGCCTATAGGGTCGGAACAATGGGATATCGGAGCAGAGGGTTTATTTTTTAAATCTATCTCCAGAACGATTTGAGCTCAAACATTTTTCTTGCTAGCTTAGATGGAGCGGGGGACTCCTCTTCGCTGGCGTGGTGGAGTATAAGTAGACGAATATACTTAAGTCTTACGGCATATTTATTCAACGTTCAGAAGAGCATACAGAATACACGACTGGCTGCCGCTCAGTCATTCAACAACAACGTAGTAGCTTGACTAGTCTGGTAGAGCATAGTGACATAATCACGTTACCATAACATGTAACACATTGTCCACAGGATAATACTGGTAGCTTACTACCACAGAACATGGAGTAAGGGCGCAATCACTAGTAACGCCACCACAAATGTAGCACAAACGATTCCTCCTATTTTTCGAATAATTTGGGGGATAAGGGGGGGCCACTACTTTGCTACTTTTTTTTAACCCTTACTTTAGTGCTTCACTCTGACTCGACTTGATCAATAGGGACTCGACTCGGACTCGACGTGGATCCAGTGGCGGTTTTAGGCACGGGCGAACCAGGCAGCCGCCCGGGGCGGCATATTTGTGGGGGGCGCCAAATCACATGGGGGGCACCACGAGCAGTACAAAAAAAAAACGCGCTGCGTAGCGGTTATCAATGAAGTACGACATAACTGGCTGCAGGTACACCTGCTCGTTGAGTAGGTGCCGTGCACAGACGGAATGAAACCCCCACTGAAGTCCGTAGGTTCACGATACAACACCACCCCCCCCCCCCCCCCGCTTGTAGGAAGTCTTGCCCGGGGCGTAACTGGACGTAGAACTGCCACTGCGTGGATCAATAGGGTCTCGACTCGGACATGACTCGTATGAGTAGTGGACTCTACTTGGACTTGACTCTGACTTGAACACTGGAGACTCTAACCTGGACTTGGACTCGAGGCATAGTGACTTGACTACAACACTGGACTCCAGCAGCGTTGGCCTGGAAAACTTTGGCAGCTCCACATAGAACCAGCCTTGTTATAACTGGTCGGGCTTACGAGGAATTTACGTAGTTACCGCCCAGATGCGATTTCCTGATACGATTTGAAAAATCTATTGCAAAGCGTTTTGTGGATTGAAATGTCATTTAAATTTTGCAACACAGTGTGGAGAAGGGCATTGCAATCACGGGGGCGCTATAGCTTTTAAAGGCACTCAAATTTTTTTGACAAAATGTTAATTATATTTATATTGTTATAACTTTTTCAAATTTCATTGAGGATTTCATTGTCACTTTGCATATTCAAATACACTTTGAATAACGTATTTTCAAATTACATTATTAAATTGCAATATATAATAAGTCATATTGCAATGACTTATGGAATTTCAAATTACATTGCCTTTTGAATTTTGCTAGATATATGCTTCCATAACGTAACATAGTAAAGCCTTGTGTAGTATTATATTGTATAGCATAGCATAAAGCATATTAAAACATATATATAACATATATAATATATATAGTAAAACTCTCAACCAGGTATCAGAATCGCTCTTTCATTAATTTTCCTAAACATTTATTTTTTACACCGTGTATTCTTAAAATTCAGAAATTATATCAGAAAACAAGGTTACACACAATTTCAATATTCTATACCCTGTAAATATGATCTCGGTTGTAGCTGGTAGGCCTCAGTTTAGCTTTTCTCCGGCAAGCGTCGCCAAGGTGCACCTTACTCAAATCTATAGAAGACTAAACTAGTACTCAAATAATGCAATTGGGCCATCATAACACATTTAATTATGAAGTACAGTTTATAGAATAGGTTTATTTAAATGTAGGTACTTATTCCCAGTGATATGCATTCATCTCACAGACTTCCCCCAATATCCCTTTCCAGAATATAGGTCCCAATCTGGTATGCTGCATGGAAACCTGTAAACCTAAATTTGTATTACTATTTATAAATACAATAATACATTATAAATTATTAACCTGAAAACATTAACATGTGTATTAATGTCTTTAATATTAGGATATAAGACATCAGCAGAGCTGATACTGTTATTATAACTCAGCTAGAGTTATAATAACATAATTATCATTGAACTAGAGTTATAATAACATTACTATTAAAGAACTAGAGTAATAATAACATAACTATCGTTCTCGGGGCAGACTATCCCACACAATGAACAGTTCAAGTGGATTTCCAGTTGGTTACTGAGCCGCTCACACTATACTCAGAACCACTGTCTTTACGGGCCACTTGATGGACATCATAGCTGCAAGCCCATAGTTGAAAAGACTCAAAGTATGGCGACACATTAGTGCCATAAAGCACTCGTGTGATAAAACATGCATTCGGGCGTATTACATTATATCACACGCAGAGCATGTGAGCGGAGCGGAGCGTGGAGCGGGTGGTGGAGCGGAGCGGAAGAAATAGGTTGGAGCGGGTTGGAGCGCAGAGCGGTTTTAAATTCAAAGGCCGGAGCGGGGATTTCACTCCGCTCCAGTCCGCTCCGATTTTAACTGCTTCTAGCGGCTTACATGTAGGTGGTTCACGTAGAATAGAATGGGTTTCAATGGGAGCATCCAAGCAACCTGATTGGATAAAATGCGTCACGTGAGACCCTTCCACCCCCCCCCCGCAACACTGGCTCGTGTGCCCGCGAGAGTAGCAAGATGGAGTTTGGGAAGTACAAAAGTAACAATTTGAGCGGAGCGTGGAGCGATTTCGCCGGAGCGGCAGGAAATTTAAGATGAGCGCGGAGCGGTTTTGAGCGGAGCGCCCTGGCACAACGTTGAGCGGCAGAGCGAATGAGCGGACATCCTCCTGAGCGGGGAGCGGGAATTGCGCGGCGCTCCGCTCCGCTCACATGCTCTGATCACACACGATGATATTAATTGCGAGCGCTCCCCGAGCGAGGAAAACAGCTCCTCAAGAGCATTACCTTGTTGCAAGCGAGAGCGGGAAATAACTTCGGTCGCACAAAACAGCCTCAGCCTCTCGCGAATGATTTTCTGCTCTCGCGTGCGAATTTAGTTTTGGCACTATGGGGAGGGAACCAAGGCAGGGCGGGCTTTCCTATGATTGGCCGTTTCTGAAGCGTGATATTTGATTGACAGCCCTCCTCTCATTCAATTCTGAATTGTACAGTAAATGGCTGAAACGATAGTTACGTATTGTAACTCTAGATTCTATGAGTATAGGCGCAGCCTTTTAAGTGTCGGCCTCATTGTCCTTTAAATAGCTGAAGAAAAGCTGTTTATTGGGAGCAGAACGTCCGCCGGCGCCCGACTATGGGTGTGTTCGAAATTACTTACTAATTACTACTTACTACCTACTAAATACTTGGCTTACTACTCGAATCCTTAAATAATGATTGGGTAATCCATTTTGAGTAATCGACGTTCGGAAGACCGTTCTTACTTAACCACCTCAGATGACGTGAATCAAATGACGTGTCAATAACCTACCGGCCGGGCGCCGTTAATAAATATTATAAATAAATATATAAACGTCACATTTAACGTCACAGTACATCTTCAACCTAAGGATTTGCGGTGATATGTTAAAAACAATTATTAAACAATTACATCGGTATGGCTGTGGGCTCTGCTGCTGCGGCTCCCCGTTTAGCGCCATTGCTTCCATTGTTCTTTTGAATAGACGCAGTGCATTCTGGGGCAGTTGAGTTCGTCTAGTAAGCTAGCGATGCTTACACAAAATCTTTCCGGAAGTAGAAGACATTCGGATACTACTCGCTTACCTAAAACTCGCTTACTACGTTCTGCTTACTCAATTTGACGTCATAGTTAGGAAGAGTAGGAAGCAAGTAGGTGGTTTCGAACACACCCTATATCTGCGAAATGCGGACGTCGTTGAGGCACGCCGCACGCGAACGTAATTGAGCGCTGTTGGTGGGTGGGGATTACAAATTTTTCAGTGCTACGGCTCACGCCTAGGAATAACCCAATAGCGATAGCCTTAAAAGGCTGCGCCTATACTCATAGAATCTAGAGTTACAATACGTAACTATCGTTTCAGCCATTTACTGTACAATTCAGAATTGAATGAGAGGAGGGCTGTCAATCAAATATCGCGCTTCAGAAACGGCCAATCATAGGAAAGCCCTATTAGTTAGTAATGGGGTGTGGATAGCTGTATTCAATGAACATATCATGGTTTCTAGTCTCACTTGAAGCTAACAAAACAAACAAACAATAACAGGAATGGTAATTACAAGCTAGCTTAATGAACTTCAACTAAACTACACTAGAGGTTATTGTGGTTATGGTTAACATTAGCCGATAAGAACTTCGGAGTCTCACAAAAATTAAGCAGAATCCCTGACATTCCACCAGGGGATTATACCATCCTGGCCCCTATTGTTTGCGTCTTCCGGGTGTGAGAAGGAATAAATCTGTCCAACACATTCTAGGTTTACTTTACTCCTAATCCTTTACTCCTAAACCTTCCAACATCCCCGTCAATCCCCTCTCCTTTTTCTCTTCTCATGAAGCCACTGCGTGAACAGCGCACACTAGCTGAAGAACATCAGCTCAGCATGCTGATCACTAAACACATGGTGTAAACTAAGTGAAATTAAGAGTGTGTTAGTAAGTATGGGTTACTAAGTGTGGGTTAGTAAGTTTTAGTAAGTGTGGGTTAGTCATTGTTGTAATTTGTTGTTCTAGGAGGAAGAACAACGAGAGCCTCACGGTTCAAACTCTTTGTCATGACCCAGCACTTCCACTGGAGGGCGTGGCTGCCGGCCTGCGACTCAACTCCTCGTCCAGGGACTGTGTGATGAGATCATCAGGCCACGACGCCATACTCGTCTGCAGCTGCCAGGGAGAACAAGAGTGTAACGACAGACTCCTCTTCAATACAGGACCCCATGGTGAGTAGGGGGAAGGGAGAGACGGATGGATAATGGATGGACGAAGGGTTGTGGGGAGTTGGTTGGACTGGAACATGATCGGCAGATGGAAAGTGTTTCTATCCGAGGTCTATGGTGTGTTGATGGTGGTGTATCTGAGGTCTATGGTGGTGTATCTGAGGTCTATGGTTTGTTTATGGTGTATATCTGAGGTCTGTGGTGTGTTGATGGGGTGTAACTGAGGTCTATAGTGTGTTGATGGTGTGTATCTGAGGTCTATGGTG
Source organism: Gadus macrocephalus (assembly GCF_031168955.1). Classification (NCBI taxonomy): domain Eukaryota; kingdom Metazoa; phylum Chordata; class Actinopteri; order Gadiformes; family Gadidae; genus Gadus; species Gadus macrocephalus. The sequence continues at coordinate 26,591,168 of NC_082397.1, forward strand.
TGTTGATGATGGTGTATCTGAGGTCTATGTGTGTTGATGGTGTTGTATCTGAGGTCTATGGTGTTGATGGTGTGTATCTGAGGTCTATGGTGTGTTGATGCTTTGTATCTGAGGTCTATGGTGTGTTGATGGTGTGTATCTTAGGTCTCTGTGTATCTGAGGTCTATGGTGTGTTTTTGGTGTCTCCCCAGGCTTCTCTAAGCTCCAGAGTAAAGATGTAATCCCTGTGGTAGCCATAAGCTTGGTTCCTCCAGTCTTTGTTGCTCTGGTCGCCACAGCAACCTTCTACCTCTACCGCATGCGCCGGCCAGGGAAACCCAGTCCACCCACGCGCCCTGACTGGCCTACCAAACACCCCCAGAGTCAGTACCAGAGTCAGTACCAGGGTCACTACCAGGGTCAATACCAGGCGCTAGCACTCCCTACAGCCAGGCCTGAGGTGTCTCACACCAGGCTGCTCTCCCTGCCCGGGGACGTCCTCAGCAACCTGCTGGAGGGGTGGGGCCCGAGGCCACAGCAGCTGCCCATCACGCTCGAGGCCCTGGTGGGGAAGGGCCGCTTCGCCGAGCTGTGGCAGGGGAGGCTGCTGTTGCTGACTGGGGGGGGGGGCTCGTGTGGGGCCGCAGGGGTCGGGGAGGCGGTGGCGGTGAAGGTGTTCACGGGGGAGGAGTCAGCGTCGTGGAGCAGCGAGTGCTCCATCCTCTCCGACCCCCACCTCCGACACGACAACGTGGTGCGGTTCCTGGCGGCGGAGGCACGCGTGCCCCAAGGCAACGCACGCACCCAGTATTGGCTGGTCCTGGCCTACCACCACATGGGGAACCTGCAGGACTTCCTGTCTGACAACATCTTGTCCTGGGAGGAGCTGGTTGCCATGGCAGGCAGCATTGCTAGGGGGCTTGCGCATCTCCATAGCGACACCACTCCTACCGGGGTGCCCAAGGTTAGTGTCCTATAGTATGCTCTAGTTTCCTATATATCGCCCCTAAGCCCCTTTCAGACAGAAATGAAATGGACACATAAGGTTTTCCAGTGAAAGCAGACTCTGTTGTTCCAAGAGTACCAATTGTTGCTACTTGGGCTGACGTTGCAATTGAGTTCGGACAAAATGATGACTTGAAACAATTAAAGGACAATTCTGGTATTTTGAACATTGAGCCTCCTTTCTGGTTTGTCTAGGATTAAATAGAGTGGTCAACACAGCAATTTTGAATATTGGTCCTGTCTCGAGTATTTGGCTAATTTCCAATCGTCCCTGCCTGCTTCACAAATGGCTGGCTATGGGCATTCAAAAACACCCCTAAATGTTCGTTTTCAGAAATGGGAAACTCATCGAGTGGTAAGTGGTTTTCGTTGATGTTCTAAATCAAGTATCGTTTTATTTGGCATTTTGTAAACTGCATTTTGTAAATTAAACGGAAACTCGACCGGAACTGGAAACGGGAGTGTAGGTTGGTTGTAGTCTTTTCGCTCGGTTCTCCGTATCAACAGTAGGGCTAGAACGGAGCGAAAAGACTACAAGCATTCCGTTTCTGGTTTCGGTCTGGTTTCCGTTTCATTTACAAATTGCCAAATAAAACACGACAGAAACTGTATTTCGCTACAATACCTGTTTAGGAACATCAACAAACACCATTAACCGCTCGATGCATTTCACATTTCTGAAAACGAATGTTTAGGTTTTTTTTGAAGGCTCATAGCTAGCTATTGTGAAGCAGACAGGGGCGATTCAAAATTAGCCAAATACTCGAGACAGGACCATTAATCAAAATGTTGGTGCTAACCACTCCATTTCATCCTAGACAAACCAGAAAGGGGGCTCAATGCACAAAATAGCGGAATTGTCCTTTAATGAATAGTACATGAACAATATATAATTAAAATGAGTCATGCAATAAATAGAAAGTTGTGTATGAGAGAGAGATGGGAAGGGGAAGAGAGTATGAGAGAGATGGTAGAGAGCTTGTATCTTTATATTGTTGAGTGTTTGTAGGTGTTGGGCTTCTCCTCCAGTCCTAACAGAACTATGATGTCTGTGATTTGTAGGAGGGTATGATGACGATATGATATGATTCGATAATACTTTATTGCCAGAGCAAGTCTGAAATTTGTCTTGCATCCCAAGCAGCTCTATTTACAAGCATCATAAAAAAGACATCAGTGGGGTATACTACGAACCTCGCTGAACATACCCAGGCTTTCTTCTGAAAGCCTGGATCGACAGAGACGCAGCTCGCGATCAGAGTTAAATGGTACTTCGACGCCCACTGAAAATTAAATTAGTCGAGCCAGGTTTTACGCTTTAGGTTCATTGCGCGTTCACGTGAAGGGGGCGTTTATCGCGTCATTTTACTCACCTTTACAAACTGGATAGATCAAGAGCAGTCTATTTCACTCAAGAGGAACAGATAGGAGTTCAAAAATCAGATAACAGCTAGGGGAAACACAGTTGCACCTAATAAGGCTAGGGAGTAGGGATGGGCAAAATGATTATTTTCCGGGAACTAGTTCTTTCAATTCAGTTCTCTATAACGATTCGTTCGTTCGAATCGTTCGTTTTGATTCGTTCGTTACGTCAGATTACGTCATTTTTCAGGGAATCTCACAGGTGTCTGCCCCCTCCCCGCGAGACGTCCCTGAGCATAATTTAAGCGACTTCTAGGCTCTACCCCCCTGTGACAATCGACAAGATATACTACATAATACAACCAAACGTCCCACCAATATTTATACCACTTGCTTACTCTCTATATTTCATTCATGGTTTTATATTTATAATTTTATTTTACTTTACATTTAATTCTTCATTATTCAGGCATTACAGAACTTTCATGGTCATAAATAAAAAATACAAACTGCAGTTTAATTTCTTTGTTTGTTCTTGAATTGACGTAGAATGGGCTCCTGGGATTGGGAAATGCGTTTATCCAATAAACAGATGGAGGTCAAGTCTATTTTCGGAAATGTATATATGAGGGATATATGAGCCGGGGATATATGAGTATGCCCCTCGTCGAATGGTATGACCCAAGATACGTCAGACAGAGAAAGCGCGCAGATTCGACGGTACCACCTTGTCATTTGTTTACTCAGGTGCCATGGCAACACCATTGCTACCTCTCATTGCCTGAATCTTTGAGAACGTTGTAGACTCAATCGATATAAGGTCGCGGGGGGACGAAGCTCTGTTCGTTTGTATATTTTATTTACGTGACCATATTTTTGTTTTATGTTAAAAAAAAAGAATCAAAGAACCAGTTCTTCTTGTTTTGGGGAACTAGTTCTTGTCGTTCACGTTTGGATTCGGTCGCGACCGACTCATCCCTACTAGGGAGGCGTGCTGGCAAAAAAACAGCCGATAGTGTAATTTTGTATAAGTGAAAAGATTCAGGACATTGTCTTGTCTTTTTTAAAAAAATTTAAGTGCACCGCAGTCGTGCTATAGGGGGATTATTTGTTTATCAACACGGCGGATGTGCGAGCAGAATGATCGCAATAAGAAAATTTGTTTGACCGGTTGCCATGGTTATCTCCATGGTTTCATTTGCAGTTGCGGTGTTAATTAGGATGTTGTCAGCTTACTGTTTCATTAAACTGTAATCAGACAACGCGGTTATATGCTATATATGCTACATATGCTATATATGCCAACGCTTCCACGAATGGCGATTTGACTGCCGAGGCGCCGTGCAGACCCAAATTTCCCAACGCCTCCTGGACCGGGTGCTGATAGACAACACTGTCCGTCAACTCCCGGCCGACGCCCGGAGAACCCTCGCCACCAACCACTCCGACACGGTAGATGAGCTGGTCCGGCAGCTGGAAAACTGGCAGGTGGCTCAACAACTGAGTCTTAGCGTAAGGAACCCCCCGCGGACCACCGAGATCCACCGGGACCGCCGAGGACCGAACCCCGCACCCCGAACAACCCCACCGGGACCGCCGACCCTCTCCCAGGAATCCTGAGAGGACCGACGGTGTTTCAGCTTCGGGCGGACCGGACGCCTAGCCAGACAGTGTCCCGGGAGCCGGGATGTATCCATGCCGTCGGCATTCGCTGATCAGGGACGGGCAGGAGCGGGTCTCCTGACCACATGTTGGGCGCACCAGAAGCCCGGGGTCCCAACCCTCCCAGTGTGGGTGGGGAATCAGGACACACAGGCCCTCCTGGACACCGGCAGTGTCGTGACCCTCCTACGCCCGGACCTAGCTGGGGGACGGCGAGGGGAACACATAAAGGTCACCTGTGTGCACGGGGACACACGCACGTACGAAACCTGTCACGTGGTAGTGCGGACCCCCCGTGGAAAGTACACGGCACGGGCGGGGATTGTACCCAACCTCCCCGTACCCCTATTAATTGGGAGAGACTGCCCCGTATTCTCCAGACTATGGTACCCCGAACTGGGTCACCGACCACTGCGGGGCCCGCCACGACGACACGGTCGAACCAGCAGACCCGCCTACGGGGCTAGGGTGGCCCACTCAGCCCCGGCAGAATCGTCCACAGAGGACGTCGGCCCCGAGGAGGATGGCCCCACCCCTCCGGGCACCCCAGGCCACTCGAAGGGAGGAACCCCCCGAGTGGGAACCACGGAGCCCCCAACTGACAACCCACCGCCGACCAGACCGACCCACCAGGAGAGGCCGATAGCTCGCCTCTCGATGAATTTTCGGATTTTCTTCAGACGGGGGGGGACGGGGGGGACGGGGGGGGGGACGGACAGTTTGCCAGTTCCCAGCTGCAGGATGATGCCTTGAAGCACGCCTGGAGTCACGTCCTCGCCCACGACGGTCAAGCGAGGGAATCGGTGAGTTGCCTGCCACACCCTCACTTCAGCACAAGGGGAGGACTGCTGTATCGGGTAGGTGAGCGGGGGGGAGTGGTGGCTGAACAACTAGTGATACCTCGACCCTATGTTAGCAAAGTGCTGTTTATGGCCCACTCCCATCTATTAGGAGCCCACCTAGGAATGGACAAGACCAGAGATCGGATTTTAGACCGGTTCTATTGGCCCGGAGTGAAAAAAATACGTATTCCAATACTGTCAGGCCTGCCCCGACTGCCAGCGTACGGCCCCGAGACCCTCGGTCCGGAACCCGTTAATCCCCATGCCTATAATCGAGGTACCATTCGACCGGTTAGCCCTAGACATTGTCGGGCCTCTCCCGAAGACCAGGCGGGGACATAGGTATATCTTAGTGCTAGTAGACAATGCTACCCGGTATCCGGAAGCCCTACCACTCCGCGCCGCCACTGCCAAGGCGGTCGCTAAGGAGCGGATACTCCTGTTCAGTCGGGTAGGGATAGCCAGG